>NC_079979.1:15037400-15337400 GCF_029852145.1 Microplitis mediator
CAGGCTTTTATGAGAATCTATATGGATGTAGAGGTAAACCTGTATAGATTCTAGCGAGAATCGAAGTTAAAATTCATATAAATTTCCACGAAAATCGGCATTAAGCTTCAGATAGACTTTTATGGGATCTAAGCCCCGATGGAAAATACGATAAATTTCATATAAAATATACTCTATTTAATAAATTCTCTTTTGCATTCTAAAACCAAGTGTGTAATCAAAATTAATACTTGCCAAATAACACCATGACATGCATTTTAAGTGACTACAAAAAATTATAGTTCTACTCACACAGAAATTTTGTGTATTTGTGTTAAAAAATTATTTGGTTAAATTTTTTGTGTTGATTTTTAACACAGAGATCTGTTAATTCAACACAAACCGTTTGTGTTATTTTACTTTAACAGATTTTTTATGTTAAATGATTGGAAAATCTAGAATGTAACACATTTCTTGTGTTATTCGAAAATTAACACAAAATTTGTGTTGTTTGACTAAACGTTCCCGCGCGGTTCTTCATTACTATAACCAAGCAAAGCATTGTAGCAGCATTGTCTGCAGGGAAATTTGGATTATAATTTATTTACAATCAAATTTAGATAACTTTCATACCTTTTTGACCTGGTTCAATTGTTCGCTAAATTGACATAAGTTCTACTACACGGAGAAAAAAATATTGCGCTCACCACTCAACGGTATCGTGATATTCACTCTCCTCGGTTGGGTATCCATTGTATACGGAAAGTGCTGGTCTATCGGATCGTGATTATCACGATCCAGGCGGATCCCGAAATCATAAGATCGTTTCGCTATAGTAACGATCCGTTTAGTTATTATAACTAATTTGAGGTTAAAATAGATAAATTTACAACTATAGCTTCATTACAATTTTATTTTTAGCTGTCATTAATAATAACATATTAATAATTCTAATTGCTGCAATAAAAAATTATTATTTAATTTCAAGAAATGTAAAGTAATAGAATATACGTAATTAATTGATGTAAATTTTACAGTCTTTTTTTTGTTTCAAAGATAAATTAAAAAATTAATCGATAAAAAACAGAAATTCTTGCATTAGATATATAATTAGTATTTTTTCATTGTCGTTGTGTGCGCTTTAAATAATTAATAATTTTATAAATAAACACTGTATAATTTGCAAGATATGCATTATAAAGTTTAATAATTTGGTTATGAGTGGTGGCGCTTGAGAAGTAGATCGCGATAATCACGATCCGTTTTGGTACGATATGGATACGTTAACTGACGATCACTATACATTTAAGTATATGCACAATCCGTAGGATCATTATTATAAGTATCTAGTGTTTCATTCATATCGATATATATATATTGTGGTAGTAGCAATACAATTTAGAACTAATCACGATACACTTGTCGCTCTCCGTTGGTGAGCGATAAACACAGTATTTTTTTTTCCGTGTAAGGGTAGATCAGTATACTTGAGTTGTTTAGGTTATGTGCTTATGTTTATTAGTTGATTTTAACACGAAAAATGTGTTAAATTTACACAAATGTTCTGTTAAATGTACACAAATTTTCTGTCAAAAGAACAGATTTTATGTGTTCAATTTTATTTAACATAAAATTTGCGTTAAAGATCAACAAAAACGCTATGTGTTGAATTAACACAAAAATTTGTGTAGACCGTTTGCAACAGCCGATTTGTGTTGAATTTAACACAAAATTTCTAACTTTGTATGGCCTCAAACGTGAAACAAATTTAATGTGTTAAAATAATACACTTGTAACACACTTGGTTTCAAAGTATACCGGAAACCATTTATATATTTCTATGAAATCAATTTTCCTAAGTGCATATAAATTATTTCAACAATTTTCTCTTTGTGAAAAAAATAAATAAAAATTTATTAATATTTTTATTTGAAATTTCAATAATTTTTAACTCAGTTCAGATACTTTTAAAAATGTTAATTAGTGTGTTATCGATAATTCATAAGCATAAAAAAGTTTTTCAAACAATAACGAAGTTTGTGAACGCGAACAATTGGATTTTTAATTACACCTGACTCTCTCGCAAATGTTAAAACTTTGTAACTTGGTTAATGCGAAAAGTCAGCTATTAATTAAACTCAGCGGGTAATCGAAATTACCATGACAGCCGATAATTAACTTGAATGCTTTTATACTGATTGAATTATCTTTAAAAAAATGTTACTTTTTTTTAAAAGTAAAATTTTTTAAAATTTTATTAGATCGTAGGGTTTTGAATTTGAGGGAAAATAACAGATTAATTATTACGAAAAGACAAATATTAATTTGGTAGTATATATCTAATGGAAGAGAACTAATTGAACAATCAAATGGGTAGAGTACTCAAGGGAGCAATATGATTGTCACACGTGCCTTGTATACGTTTACAAGCGTATCGGACATTCCTCTCACTGACCACATCCAATTATCTTCGATAACCACAGAGGAGAGTTGGTTATACTATCTATATATATGTCACCAATTACATTCAATGTTATCTCAATAACTTGTGTCTGCTACTATAATTGATAATAACTTTCTTCCTATTGTTGTATTATCCTGACAATTTGATAAAAGTCGATAATATTTAACTTAATTTATCTGATATGTCTTTATCTATATCTATGTAACATTCACTTTATGTTTAATCGAATGACACTTCATACATTTTTAAGAGAGACAGAAACCAGATAATCGATCGGATTTTATTACATTTTACCCGACAGTATTTCTGCTGCAGATTTTATCTATCAAGGATTAAAAGTAAAAAAACACCACTAGGAAAAATGGTGTTGGAACAGATTTGTGATTCTGATTATATTAAAAACTGTATGTAGAAAAAAATTTAATTAATATTTTTTTGACACACCAAGGAAAAGTACGCGGAAAAATCATTGTTGTTTGAAATGCTATGGTGTCATAGTAAAGTCGGAACATGTTAGCCGTCTGCAGAAATTAACATAAACACATCCCTGTTTAAAAATATTGATTGAAAAAAATTAAAAGTGATGAAATTCGAATTCTTTTCAATAATTTCAATTGATTTCAATTTTTTTGTTTGTATATATAGATATACAGTTTGCATGGAGTGACCGCTTCTCAATTCTTTTCAATCAATATTTTTAACCAGGGATATGTGTAAATCTTGGGAAGAGAATTATGAACAGTAATTAAGTTGATTGATTGATTTTTACAAAAGTTATCGCATTTACGAGACTATAAAAAATTTGGAAAATCCAAAAGTGCATGACTCATAATGCTCATTTATGATGAAATAATAAAATAATAATAAAAAAATGGCGGGAAGCACGAGTAAATTTTAAATATATACAATTTTCTTTTATTAAAATTTGTTGTTTTTTTTTTTATTATACACTGAGAGAAAAATTTACTAATATTTGATAAATGGATTTATCAAATATTCGACTGTATTTATTAAATACTATCCTACACATATCAAATATCGATCTTTCCATCGACTAAATATTAATAAATTGATATTAACATTTAATAGGTCGCTGATCAATATTTAATAGAAGTTTATTAATATTTAATAAACTTTTATCAACTATTGATATGTGAGATTTGTATATAGTATTAATGAGTGTGGTGGCGTTGTACCCTCTAACCTAACATATTGCCTTATACATGCGTTACAACTAATAAATTGTTTATATGCTTGTTGAAATAATAAAAAAAAAATAAAATAAAGTGTTATAGAAAAATGATTAAAAAAGTGGGACTTGTTAAATTCCACCTAACTTATATTAACTAAACAAACTACTTACATATCACGATAGTATATAAGATATGTAGAAACGAAAACTATAGATCAGTCTGTATTTATTAATATTTGATAAACCGCGAATCAATAATTGATAAACTGTTTATTAATATTTAATAAACACGTTTACTAATATTTAATAAGCTGTTTATTAATATTTAATAAACTGTATTAATATTTGATAATGACCGACTTGGGAACAATCTAAGTAAGCTGTTTATCAAATATTGATAAATTTTATTAATATTTGATAAATTCTTTTCTCAGTGCATTAGTATCTTTTTTATAATTATAAAAGAACTTACTCAAAATATCTCGATTAATAACAAAAAAAAATATATGTCCCAGGTAGAAAATTGTCTTAGTCGGACAAGTTTGAAACTTCAAAATAGCTTTATTTTAGCTTAACATCTAAGTCTTGTTTTGTAAGCTTTATTCTAGGTTGTTATTAGGATGAATTCTATGACAAGTCTTTAGAGTGTAACTAACCTTCAAATATACCTTGCTGTTAGCTCTTTTTCCACGCGTATGATGAGATTTGTTATAAGCTTGGATTCTAAACTTAAAACTACCTTATCTGCTAACATTACTCCAAGCGTACATTGAAAACTGAAGTTTGAGGTTAATTAGGAGTTTGTGTTATTGTTTATAAGTAATAAATAAGTTCAATTTTATTTGCAACATATGTAAAGAAAAATATTTACTAAGCAAGTAAGTTTTGATTTTTTTTAATTGATTGAATCACAAGTTTTTAATGCTCATAATAAAAAAATTTGAATTTTTTGGAACGTCCTTACTCTCTTAAGTTAAATCAGTAAAAATGTTACTGATTTTTTCAGTGGTTACAAAATTTACTGAAACATCACTAGCTTTGAATAAATTTACTGACTAATAAGTAATTTACTGACTAATAATGAATTTAGCTTCACGGCAGTAAAGAGTGCCATCTACTTGGAAGCTTGTTTAATAGACAGAGGTTGATTGCAAGTTATAATCAAAGTTTATTATTTATATTGCACAATTATTAGGGTAAGTTTGAAATATTTCAACAAACAAAAGTTAATTTACAATTTATATACTAATAAAACTTATATATTTTTCTCTATTGAATGTGACTAGAATAATTCTGAAATCTATTTGTAGTTGATTTACATCTAAGGTAATGCGTAACCTCAAATCGTCTTATTAATTATTTTATGTTTTTAAATAAATATTATTATTATTTTCAGATATATGTTTATACGGTGACGTCAAAACCGCTAGGGAAAATATATATAACACTACACATTTAATGCCCAATATCTGATGTTTGTGTACAAAAAAAAAAAATAATAAAAAATTTTTCTCTGTAAACATGTTTTCAAACTTAAATTACCAAATCTATTCTAGCTAAGAATAAGATATACTTTTAACCTTATAGTAAGCTATATTGTCACTGTTTATGCAAGCTAAAACTGCAAGCTTTATGTTAGCGATACAAAGCGTTACCAACTAACCTTGTGTTAACCATAGTTTGTTGGCTAATTTTAGGATAAAACTGATAAAATTAGCTTAATACAAGCCAATTCCATTGATGACTTTCTACCTGGGGTATATAAAAAAAATTCAGGCTTACCAATTAGCAATAATACAAAAAAAACAGCTGTACTAGGACGGTAATGCGCAAGCGCCCCTGGTGTAATGAATGTACGTTTAATCCCGATAAAAAATGATTTTGTCTGATTATATATGAGTATATATGATTATATATGATATCATATATAATTATATATAATCATATATGGAATTATATATGATTATACATGGTTATACATGGAATTATATATAATTGTATATGAACCTATATATAATTAGATCTGATCAGACCTGGATGATGGAGGCTAGGTATAATCATGTATAAGCCTATATATGATCAGGTCTAATTATATATAAGTCTATATATAATTAGATCTGATCAGACACGACTGATATAAACTTATCTGTAGTTATATATATGTCTATATATGATTAGATATGATCAGACTTTAATGATATGAAACCTATAAATATCTAATTATGTATAGAGGTCCAATATATATATTTAACATAATGTGACAATTTTAATATTAATGTCATTTAATTTTTATTTTGTCAGCTATCAATGAAACTTAAATCTCCATTACGTAAAAAATGTTCAAAGGTTTCGGCAGAATTTTAAAAGTATAAATAGATATCGATTTATATATGGATATTTATAAGTTTATATATCTATAGACAAAAAGATTTGATTATAACTATCTAATGAATTCTATTGTAATTTATATACAAAACCAAATCCATTAGGTGCATTATTTACGTAGGATGTATCAATTTCATTATTTGGGTTAAGTAATGCCATAAATTTTCCTTAATTATAAGTGCATAGCAGACGAGAGGACCAGACTACTATCAAGCGATTACCAGAGTTAAGCAGCATCGACGTGGGTCATTAATTGGACGGGTGACCCCGTATTATATTAATAGTTTATTGATAGTAATTTTAATTTTTTTTGTAATTTTAATTTAACCAACATTTATATTAATGAAGACAATAAATCTTAATTAAATCACTTAATTAATAATTTACAGATATTTTCAATGAGATTTTAAAAATGACTATATTCATTCATGCATGATTATATCTAATCATATATGATCATATATGATCAGGCCTGGCCAATTTTCAGATCTGATTATATATGGACTTATATATAATTATATATAATTATACAAAATCTTTTTTTATCGGGATGTATAGATATATCACCATCCATGTTAATTTTACATAGATATATGTATAGTTATACAGCCTTTTTTATTCTTTTATTAATTGTAATTAAACAACACTGAGGTACCTAGCCATTCGCAATAGAAGACCTACAATTCTTTCAAAGAATTAAAAAAAAAAATTTGATTCAATTACTGCATTTTTTCGCAAGTTACAATGTATACGGGATTCGTACTTGACGGACAGGAAATTTTTTTAAACTATTTTGATGTTTTTTCCGTTTTTATTGAACTAAATAATTTTTTGAAAAGTATAGAATTAATCTCCATTAAATCATCTTCAAAATAGTATGCAAAATATCTTAATTCCGTGAACTAACGAGGGTATAATAATTGAAATAGTTGCCGAAGTGAGGCGAAACAAATTTTTCGATCGTAAAGCACACTCTGCTTCGCATCATGAGTCGTGCAAAACGTACAGACGAGTGGACGTCACTAAAAATCTTAATTGGATTAAACTTTTTGATACGACTATCAAAGTTTAATAACTTAAATCAGCATATTAAATTACTAGCATGTTCTCTTCACAAAAGTACACTTCGTGTAGAAAAAAAAATCCATTCCAAAAAAGTTCATAAAGTAAACTTCCAAATTTGAGATAATTCTGAACATTGAATTAACTGTTTTTGGAACCAAAATAAAAATCGATTCACTACTCTTTACACTGTAAAAAATTTTCGTCGTCAGAATGGTCCCCGAGGATTTTACGCGGTCACCTCGGTGTGAGTTGACGGTGTGAAATTTTGTTGATACGAAATTATTGATGTAGAATTGTCTTCAATTTGAAAGTTCACTGATATTAAATTTTTGGGACATTTTTTTTCACACGGGATTAAATACTTTTAGTGAAATATATCAACTATATATGAGTAAATGTCAGCGAATCAATGGAAAATTTTCAAGCGAGAGTAAAGCACTACTCAATTCGCTTAGTTCGAAGTGAGCAATTTAACTTCTGATATTAAAAATTTTTACAAATCCTGCCCGACCATTCGTGTTTAAACAATAGTCGGAAAGAAAATATTGTTTTTTAAAGTTTAAAAAAAAAAACATATTTATTATTTCATTTGAAATTTACTTGTTTCCAAGCCATAAATTTTATTATTGACATATTTACTACAGTATAAAAAGTAAATCCCATAAAAAGAAGTGTAATATTTTAACGAAATAGTTTCTAAAATAAATAAAGCCGTAAACAAGAGCCGTCAGAACAAAATGGAACATGTAATCCGTACAAGAGTACAAAAAAAAAAACTATAAAATGCAAACGCAGGTATTATCTGAAAATTAAAGCATTTAACGATTTTTCCAAATGATGCGTTCAGCCGTAAATAATTGGTGAGTTACGTCAGAAGATAAAGAACAAAATGGTAAGCTTTGAGCTTGGAACGTGAAGAGTCGTGGAACGGAACATGTTCAAGAAGGCGTGAATAAAACGCTCTCTCGATTATTCCCGATAAGCACGGAAGCGAATCCGATCATGGGCGTCAGTTACATGAAGCAATCGTCTCGGGTTCATGCACCCGTGCAGTGTTGCATTTGAGTTTATACAAAGAGCTAAAGAGAGACAGAAAGATAGTTGTGACTCTTGGTAGCCAATGTTCACGTACTATACCGGGAATATCTGGGAAATAAACGTGGTGTTGGTTGAGCGCACATTCAGTAACTGCTAGGGGTATTGTTGTCGACGCAAACTCTGACGTCGATGTGTTCTGTGATACGACAAAACATTCATACTGTTCCAAAAGACTATCCTCGTTAAAACAAACATAAATAAAAGTTAATATACATTCATACATATATTTATATGTTTATATATTTCCAATACATTTTTCGATAACCAAAAAAATTGACTCCAATAACGTAAATATTCATAAGTTATATACTTATGTAAGCTACTCTTTTCTGAATACCGAGCCTATTGCTCGGTACATGGTAAGAATCGCATGGCATTCAGCACCATGCTGGTATGGTCTCAAGACAGATACTAAAATAGTATGTGTAATATTCTAAGACGGTATTGTAACGAGTCCCAGAAGAATAGCGTTATTTACTATACTGTATAGTACTGGAGCTATTGTATTGCTCACAGGTATGCACATAGCAGGCACGGCGAAACAGCATGGCCCTGAACACATACTACAATGCCGAGGGCACAATGCTACTAGTTTTTCCCGCCATAATTTCTGGCGTGTCAATCAATGTATACTATCGTATTACCACCAAAACTATATAGATGTCGTAAGACTAGGTTTATCGGCCAGAAGCATTGTGGCCTGACGGCCATACTGACATTGCGGCGTCCACGACAACTATTGCCAATGTTACTATTCCCGCAATGGTTGAATCATCTATGCATACGATTTTATAACCTATAAAAATCTTCGACACCATACAGTATGGCGTTCACGCCCATACTGGCATAGTGATATCCGCAAAATATTTTTTACTGTGTAGACATCTTGAGGCATGAAGCCTCTGATGTCAGGAGCTACCCCCAGCCTGTGACAAGGTTCACCCCCACTAGAGAAGGGCGAAACGGACATTGAAGTGGATGAAGAAGAGGCATTCCGACGGGACCCTCCGAGAGGACCCAACGTGACGTCATCTAGCTACTCTCACCCTTATTGTATTACTTATTATCAACTGTCCATATTATACGATTAGTTGTCAGGTTTAATAATGTTTAATTGTTAAATAAATATTTGGTTCTATCTATTAGCAAGTGAAATATATTAAAGTGACCTTCTTACACTTATGTATACTTTTTAGTTCATTATAGATACAGTTTATTATTTTGGCTCGTGAATAATTGAATGTCTAGACCCTCGTCAATCTCGTGGTTCATCGAGATAAAATATTGCGAGGGTTGTTTGTTTATAAGCCATACAACGTCAATTCAAGGGGAAAGTCAAGAGATTCATTGAGATTGAGCAACAAAATCACTGAAATTTAATCTCAGACGCTCGTTCCTTTAGTTCCCTCCCTTTTCCTATTTCAGAATAACCAAATTACTTGATACTGACCACTTTGTCAAATTGCTAATTTTCTTACCCCATAAATCAGATTATTTTATTCATTTTACTGTACAGCAAATAAATATAATAAATCTAATGTTGCTCAATCCTTTTTATTATTCGAAGGTTAATATGCGTAAAACGTTTTGCAGACAAGCAGAAAAAATTTATTATGCTTATGAAAATGGAAAAAAAATGATAAAAAAAACGTCGTATATTTTTTATATTAACAAATCAATGTATTTATCCATGCATGTAACACAACGTGATCAAAAAAATTATTTCGAATCGATTACTTTTTTTCAATTAATTTCTTTCACTTTGTGATTATTGGATTTCTTGACAAAAAACATTTTCCAGTCTAATATTTTTTAATATCGCATTCTACTTTTCATAGTAATAATACTGTCATTTTTTTTTTTTGTTAATATTTTTGTAACAAATAAAAATTGAATTGAACAAATCGTGTCATTGGTTTTCGTGATTAAACGGTTGACTGATGGCAATCGTCGATTATCATTCGATTATTTCCGACGTGCAATCACAAACAGTAGCCAAGCAGATGGAATACTGATTCGTAATTTCAGAGTATGGAAACAGTTACACATGTCCACGTATGAGCATTCAGTCACTTATCCACCGGTGCGATCCACACAGCGCACATTAATCCAGTCTAATGAACTTTGTTGTAATTCTACTGGAATGATGCTCTTATCTTTAGATTAATTTTTTTTTGCTTTCTATCGATAAAATATCTATATTTTTATTATGCACCCAGACGATGATAAAACGTTAACTCCCGTAAATAAATTCTGCTGTATGTCATTAGCAGTTAGTGCCGTAACATTTGTAATCGTAAATCAGATATTACTATGCGAATAATCTTTACGCGGTATCAATCTAAAATTCAAATTACCAACTGTTGAGAACACACGCACATAGGTACGCTATCTTGCGGGAGGCTAATGGAACTAAATTAGTCATGGAATTTAATCAAGAATTTTCGAGGTACATTCAGAGGTTATTTAGCATGTATATGAGACTGAAATAATAAATATACCTTCG
Source organism: Microplitis mediator (assembly GCF_029852145.1). NCBI lineage: Eukaryota > Metazoa > Arthropoda > Insecta > Hymenoptera > Braconidae > Microplitis > Microplitis mediator. The sequence goes on from NC_079979.1 coordinate 15,048,090, forward strand.
TATTGTTTGGTGTATTTAATAAATATCAAGAACCAAATAAATTTAATGTGAGAAATAGCTGGTTAATTAAAAGTAACCTTTTGTAGCACAGCAATACTTTACCGCCATTTTGTTTATTACCATTATACGCGGACCGACTTGTTCGTTGGTGAGGTTTTCCATTCGTGTTGAAAACTCGATAAACTAAGCCCCAAAGTGAATATAAATTTGAAGCAATTAACTTATGCTTTGCATTTACTACGGTTATATTCAACGGTAGAAAGAAGGGGGTGCCCATTACTCAAGACGTTATATTCAACCCGTTCAAGTTTCACCAACTCAATCTCTCAAAGAAATGGTAAATTTTCGTGGTTTTCCTGACAGCTATACGGACTTTGTATATATATATATATATATATATATATATATATATATATATATATATATATAGTAGTGTAAATGCTAACGGTACGTGTCCCTTTACTTCGTCTCGTTTCTCAACTATAAGGTTTTTCTTAGTCGTTTTTGGACCTTTCCTTGTGTACGGACAACTATATACCATATAAATATATATATATATAGGTTGGTGATGTCTTTGCTGGCCATCATTCCTTCTTCTGGTGCCTGAGTGTTAAGAGCGAGTAAGAAAATCTCTGACTAAACGAATGAGTCCTCGCTATGTACTATATATATATACTATATACTATATTCTTGGTTGCATCGCCTCCTCTTCAATTTCGTCTGGCCACGCTTTTCCAATTTCGTTTTTGCCCCTTACTTCGAAAATTAGATCCACAATTCCTGAATTAATTTATGTACTTGCTATGGAATACGTCTTGTCTCGTTTTCTGAGATTGCCGAACACAAAATAATTATTTCTCAAGGGATAGTACAAAATAATAAATAAATAACAAAAAATTCATAAACTGCAGTTTATCTTGCCGTCAAGATCTTGCCATTTTTCGAGGCAGCTGCAGAGGATCCTATGCAATTTGAATCCCGATTTATTTTTTTCCATTAGCCAGAATAGTAATGAACACTAATAGAACATTATTCAAAATTGACCACTTCCAATAGTGTTGGAAGATTCACTAGTCAGAGTATGAATGGTCACTAATGATCACTAATAAAACACTTATCAACACTCATGAATTTTCAATAGAGTTCATATAAGTGTTCATTAGTTTTTTCCGTTAGAGTGACAATAGGAAACCGTAATTTGATTACTGAGGTTTATTATTTTTTTCATTTTCTAAAACTGAATATAAAATCTTTGCATACAAAATATGTTTCTTTGATCTGTCTGATTTTTCATGCATATTCAGAGTTTTATTTTTGACGACCATATTAAATTTTTCATTCAATTGATGGCTTTAAACCATACTTAAGTAATTATTGAAAAATACTCTTGTAGTTTTTGTTTCATTTTTTATTTTTTTGTGAGGTTTTGGAAGAGGGTGAGAGAAATTACAGTTATAGTCCACCTGACTTTTTTTGAACCCACAGGGATTGTATACGTTTGAAGAAGTGTTTTTTTCTTGTTCGTTTGTGTGTGTTGTTTGTTTATTTTGTAAAGTTCCAGTATGTAAAGAGAAAAGCCGGATATATTGAGCATCGACCATTGATCTAGGGTGAGAGTATTTTTCTCTATCTGAACCCGATATCTCTGTCATGCATGTATATCCGTATCATTTTAACCAAAGGAATCGATATTCCCATCTATTTTTTTTCATCTTCCACAGAAATACATCATATTACTAAAAATTTATATATTATTATGCACGATATATGCAGTAAAATTTTCTTTCCATGCTTATTCTCCCTTGTTTTTATCCACTTTTTATATCGTTCGTTACTCTTTATTCACCCGGGGATATTTTGTTGCGCATATACACAGCAAACTTGACCTAACGAGAATTGATAGCGTGAAAGCTAACGCGAGGTAAAGAAACTTTGGGGTATGATAGCTAAGAAAAGTTAAGAGAATGATATTTTTTCGTAACTGAACAGAGAAACCGAGAGATATCTTGCCAACTTTTTACGACCTTCTTATACTTTCAAAGTCTTACCTTCAACTCTTTCTATGTGTCACCAAACATTTATGAGATAAATAAAATATTTATTATTATTTATTACTGCCGTTACTTTTATGAATATTTTAGAAAGTTATTTATTTATTAGAGAAAATCAAAATTATATTTTTGAGAAAAATTTTTAAATTATACTGTCCTACAATGAAATCTTATCACCAATAAACTTCCATTCAAATAATTATAAATGTACTTTACATTGAGACAATGTGGCAACCCCAAAATTCTCATTAATAAATTTATTTTTTTTTTTTTCAATGCCTAATATTTAAGATTTATTGAATTTTAGTTTCTCAAATTCGTATTTTTACGTTTTGATATCGCAAAATAAAATCAACACAAAAAATTTAATCAAATAATTTTTAACACAACCCGGGTCGAAAAATTCGATCTGATTTTAGTCTAATTGGATTATTTAATCTGTTTTTGATCTTTTACAAAAATTTTAAGCTGTTTTCGACCTGTTATTTTAAGAAACAATTGCGTTACGGGCGGACCAAACTAGATTAATTCTTGAACTTTAAAAAATTTTAGTTCTGAAAATTTACAAGGACAAAACTAGATTAAATCATGGACTTATAAAATTTTTATTTATGGGCAATATTTATAAGAAAAATATTAAGTTACAGAATTGATTATGTTTTATTTACTATTTATTTAGTATCTTTTGTTTAAAAATGTCGGCAGTTAATGAAAATTTGACAGCTTAATTTTTAGTTGTCTTGATTGAATATTTATAGTATTGAATAAAAGTGATACAATAACTCTTGAAATGTCAATAAATTTTTCTTATTTACTGGATAAAATCGAAAATATTTTGGCATTAGAAAACATCAAAATTTTTGTACCACGGAGAAAAATGTTGGCTCGAAACCTACCAATTTTTATTATGCTGTCGACCAAACTTGCAACAGAAAGTAAAGCATCAAAATTATTATAGTGTATGAAAGTAATTGATATTAAAGCTTATCGATAAGTTTCTCACGCGTAGTAAGTATTGTGATACAGCATAATCATTTTTTATAAGGGCATAATAATTTTTTGGATGCTTCACTTACTGTTTCAAGTTTAGTCGACAGCATTGTAAAAATTGGTAGGTTTCGAGCCAACATTTTTCTCCGTGTGACATCTTATTGCAGAAGCGCATTAACATGTTTCAAATACCAAGAAAATTAAAATAAATTTATAAATCTAGACTATTATTATCATTATTATTTGTATTTATAAAATATCCTGTTTTTGTCTTTAAAAACAATTGAACACAGACCAATAATTATGATAAAAAAGTCTGTTTTTAGTCTAAACCCGATTTAAAACAGACTAAATATCATACGAAAATAAGTCTGATATTGGCCTGGATAATGACTAGTACGGACGAAAACAGATTAAATTCCTATATAAAATAAATACGATTTATAAACTTGAATTAAAGAAAAAATATTTGAATTTATCATTTATTTTAAAACAGATCTAATTTTTTGACCAGGGAACATTATCAGTTTTTTGAAAAAAATTTGACATCTATTCTGAAAAAAAATTTTAAGTAACCATTTTGACTCGGACAGTAAAATATAATAGATTAGTCAATTTACCCATTCTACCCTATTTCTAGTACTTTTCGTTAAAACATGTGTCTCATTTTACCCCAATCTTCCCCATACATCAGCGTTTAAACAATAAATAATAGTGACATAAATGTTATAATACATATATTTATAGATGACACGTTGATTCAAACTAAACTCATATAAATTGTTATTGAACGTGAGATGTCGGAAAGTTTGTACCTGACATTTCTTACTTACATGTAATATCTACCGAGTTAGTCACGAAGTCTATCTAACTGTTTGAGTAAATTCAAATTTTCTCATGTTCTATTAATCGTGACAGAGAGTATACGCGTTACCCAACATTGAAAATTGCATTCAGTATAACAAGTTACTGTACGTGCTTGCACAAACTCCTCACGCAAATATTAATATTATTATAAAAGAAAAAAATTTTAACTACGTTAGTAATTAATAACACAAATTTAATAGAAAAAATATAACTCTCTATCCAAATAAAGTGCACTTCTGATTTACATATTTTAAGCTCATAAAATATAATTTTATATGAAAAACTTTATCATGCTTTATCCAGTTTTCCATTTTCTATGCACAGATGTTTGTAACATCTCTGTTATATTTATTTTCACGATGGGAATCCCGAAAAAAAAAAGAAAATAATAAATAAATTATGAAGAGTTGAAAACAAAACTGAACAGATGGATTCATATTGAAAGGTATCAGTTTCCGTGGATTTGTAAAACACACTGCGGGAAATAATAGCATTGAGTTTTTTCAAAACAATAAAAAAAACACACACACAATATTTAAATAATAAATGAATAAATAAATAAAAAAAAGTTTTGGTTTTATGTGGCAGTATAGTATTGAATGTTTGGAATACAAAGAGAAAAAACGAGACAAATATTTTGACGCTTGACGAATAGAATAATCAACGAGAGTGGAAACTCCCGAGTATTCAAACCCAACACCAGATCGATTCTCTTTTCTCTGTTTCGATAACGAGTCTATTGGCCTTTTCTCTTTTTGGAGCTCTCTCTTCTATCTCCTACACTTTAACGTCAAAGAATCACAGTTTATATCTATATCTCTTTGTAAAAACTCATATAAAAAATTTATTCAACTGTGAAAATATTCCAAGGGAATTACCAACTCGTAAATATGGAGTAGATGAAACAAATAACATTTTTTTTATCATAGTTTATTAGATTTTCAGGATTTATGGTTCGATGATATAAAAATTTATGAATTTTTTTCAAAATCTTAGTTTATCAACACAAGCAAATTTATAATTTTTGTAGATATCGATAAACAGCTTTTTGATATAAGTAATATTTTATGAAAAAGAAATCTGAAAATCGCCTGACCCTGCGGACCAGCCCCAAAACTTCCCGCTGTTTTCGAGCTCAGGGAGCTCGGAAACATTATTACTTTTCGAGCTCAAAAATTTGTTAGGCCGGTAAAACATAGCTTTACTGAAAAATTATGATTTTTGTCCGACGATATCTTTGGATGGAATCAACCGTTTTGAACGTTCTTGGTGGCAATCGAAAAGGCTCAACAAGACTCAAAACTGACTACATTTTTAAGTGAATCGGGCAAGTGGTTTATAAGTTATACGCAAAAAACCAGAAACAAAAAAAAATTTTTAATTTGTATTCTTCATATAACTCGTAAACTACATGACCAATCTACCCCAAAATCTAATCAATTCTAAGTTTTGGTAGGCCCTTTCGATTACCTCCAAGTACGTTCAAATCGGTTGATTTGTTCCAAAGATATCGTCGGACAAAAAAAAGTTCACGCAAGCACACATACACACACACACACAGATACACACGGACGTCCATCCGGGAATAGTCAGCTTTCTAGGACCTCAAAACGTCGGCATTTGATGAAAACTAGATTTCAAAAATTGGACCGAAACCAATAACTTCCCTTTTTTTTTAAATTTGAAATTTTCTTAGCGGGAAGTTAATAATTAGTCGAATTAGTTAGAAAAATTATTAACAAAACAGATTACGATTTATTCGAAGAAAACTGTAATAGTAATAATTCGCGATTTACAATATCTTTGCAACGAAATTTTTATTAAAAATTTTGGGTAACCCATTTTATCCAATCACGTGGATTAATGGAAATTTAAAATAAAAGAATATCTACAACTTGCGCGTTGCTCAATCTTCCATGAAAAAAGAAAAACCAATAACTTAAAATAATCAATTTGGACTAAAAATAAAAAGACCTTATGTAACATTATACGTAATAAATGCGATGAATATTTAGTTACTTAACGTAAACCAATTTCGCTTTCCCATTAAGTATAATGTTAAATGGCCCACGGCGAATCAATCTGTTCCAGTGTTACACTAGTGTAGTTACGCCGATAGATTTTTAAGATGTAAGATAGCCAAAAGTTTAAAACTTGGTTGTATCAAACGATTTAGGATAAAAAAAAGACAGAGAAGAGAATAGGAAAAAAAATAAGACTTAAGAATAAAGAGAGAGAGTAAAGCTTGATCCACAGTAACGGTCGTTTTTGCTGCTATAGTAAAGTTTTATACTGGTGTAAAATGACTCAACTACTTTTATATATATATATATGGTTTTTTATTAACTACTACGTTTCTTTGGAAACATTTTCCCTGTCTGCCAAATTTAATCGCCATAATATCCCACTATTAATTAAATGTAAAAAAGTTATAAAATTAATAAAAAAATATATAAAGCTTTCAACTTATTTTATAATAAAAAAATTTAAGAAATATTTTCTCATTAAATGATTTATAAAACTGCAATCATAAAATAACTTAATGACAAAATAGTCATTGCTTCAATGCAATAAAAAAAATAAAAAATGTATAAAGCAAATATTTGTATATATATATATATATACAAAAAAAAAAAGCAATAAAGAGAAAAAAGGAAAAATCGCAGACGTAATTCCGTAAATACGTTCCTGTTATTCTTGAGATGTCGGCCTCAAGGTGAAGAGTCTTGTGGCGGTCTCTAGTGACGGCATCTCTCACGTCTTGTGAGAAGCACTTTTTGCGGTTCACAGAACTAGAAAATTACGTCATTTTTTATCTTTTTAATTCTATTTTTTAATTCTATTTTTTAAATCTTATTTTAAACTATTCAAGTGCATTTAGACTCTCACAATAATTTAATATTTCGATAAACAAAAATTAATCTCATACGTAATTGAATCGTTTATTTGAAACACCCCATAAGTCAAGAAAACAATATTTTTCAGGAATCACAAAAAACATGTTTTTGGAAAAACTTGACATTAAAATAATAAATAAATAATTGAATACTATAATGTTAGCGTCTCTGAGAAAAATTCCAACAAGAAAATTTAATTGCTTAACTGAAACTACTTAATAAAATTATTTAAAGTTCATTGACTTATGGGGTTTCTCAACCAAACGGAAAAAAAGTTATGAAATCATTGTTTTTTTAAATGTTTCCACTCAAATAATTTATTACACTGATAAAATGAAGTATTAAATATGTATTTGAACTCTGAAACTCAGAAATTACAAAAAATTGTAATTAATTTAAACATTTTAATTAGTCATATAACGGTCAACAATATAACAACATTTGAAATTAATTTCCCAAAAAAGCGCGAATTTTAAATAAAAAAAAAAAAAAATTATTTCTGTCCAACTAAAATTGCATATGTTTATTTGAGTCATTGACTTATGGGGTTTCTCAATTAAATGAAATTGCTGTCACCCCGTTAATTTTTTTTTAAACGCTGATTTGATGCATATTTTTATTGATTGCTATGGAGGGACATCCAAAGAACCCAAAAATGCAAAAAACCTAATTTCGTAAAAAACATGACTTATGGGGTTTCTCAAATAAACGATTCAATTATAATGTCTATTAAAAAAATACTATTTTTGCAACTAACGAAGATGAAAATTCCAAATTGTCAAACTATAAATGTCTTTATCTAACGGATAATACATTTGATTATTCAATATAGAGCAGAAAGCAAAATAATTTTCTCTGTTCATTGGTAAAACTAAGTCTTGTTGACATTCTTGTTGAGAACAGTCGACATTTAAACGGAATTTCGTTTGGAAATCCTTCGGGCGTTTTATACGCTCTGTTGGTAGAGGGTAAAGCACGCGGAACAAGGTGGGCAGGACAACGAGGACAAGATTTCAGCTCATGTGTAAGCTTCGTAAGAGTTCTGCCAGACAAGAATTGAGGGCACAGGGCGAGAAACGGAAAATGGTCTAGTGAAAACCCATGAGAACAAATGCATAAACTGAAGCTCTACACTTGTGTTTAACTGTATAAAGTTATATGTATATATCAATATATCTATATATGCAGTTACAATAGCAGTGGGAGGTAAAACCAATTTTGCGTACTAAAGTTTTGAGTTTATTTACATACCAAGTTCCAATGGATCGCGTGTTACGTCAGTCGGATATAGATATATATAGTTGGGTAAAAAGCGAGTGAGGAGAATTTCCAGGGAGATTTTGAGGGTGAGAGGACAGAAAGAGGAAACCAAATTACCCAGACGGGAAATTAACTCTGCGATATGAACGGTTAAGTTCTAGTTGGCAGGGAATGGGCTTGACTAGCCTAGAGCTTTCGACGAGGCAATTAAAAAAAAAAATACATATATATAATTGCTATGAATGGATACATACGAATATTAGTTGAAGTGTAATGAGGATTATAAAATAGTAAAGATATTAAAAGAGTTGCCTTTATGGCAAACAGAATGTTGATTAAGATTTTAAACATTAAAACCCATAACGTTAAATTTTTTTTACTTTGAGATTTAAGAAATTTATTTAACGATTCAAAAAAAGATTCACTACTTTTTCTTACTTTTATAAATTTAAATTGATCATTCTTGTATTCTTTTGTCAAATATTTGAGTTTAATTATGAATTTCCAAATAATCGTTTTTTTTTTTTTATTTTTACGATTTGAATTGACAGAGAATTTAAATGTCAATTTAGTTTTTTTATTCAAAGTAATGACTTCCTCTCTTTGATTCTGTTTTTTTTTAATATCGAATCGCTAAAAAAAAAAAAAAAAAAAATTCAAATCCGGATTTTTATTTCCGATTTATAAAAAATTACTGTGAAATATATTGAAAAAAACGATTTAAAAAATTGATTAAAATGATAAGAGAGGAAATTAATGTCGTGACAAAAAAGTTGAAAAAAACTATCGGCCTTTGATTGCGTAGGTTTCAATTAGTTTAAAAGTATCAATATCTGGTCATGAAATCGCTAAATTTAATCAATTTTAGGTTGCTGTGATATTTTAAAATTGTCTCCGTGGAATTTTTTCTATCATTTATTTTTTTTCCTACGCTCCATTCGTGTCTGAAATTATTATTGCATGATTGTGTTTTGTTAAATTTTCAAATGTTAAGTCAGAAATGCTCCGAAGCTGAAAATTTAATTATTTTGGCGGATAATTTTTTTATCGGCTAAGAGATTAATTTTTTTTTAGTAATGAATTTGAAAAAAAAAATCAGTATTTTTGTATCCGTTATTTAGTCCGATTTTCGTACTCATATTATGTGGAGTTTTTTATAAAATAAAATTTTAAATTCAATCATAATTAAATACTGATCCTTAAGTATCAATTAATCGATATTGTATTATTACTGGTAAAATAAATATTACGTATAGAAATTAAATTTCCACCAAAATATTCATATGTAATCGAATGTAATTAGAATTGACACGCAATAATAAATAGTATTCATTAAAAAACAAAAAAAAAAAAAATATTATTTTCGATAAAGGTTTTCTATATCGAACACAATATTAATATTTGAATATTAAATTACTAATAAATTAATAATTACTGATAAATGTTATTTTAAATTATTCAGTTTATAAATATTTACACTAAACAAACATTAATTTCATTAATAATCGTAAATTTTAATTAAATTTCTCAAAATTAATTTTATACTAAAATGAACAAAGCTTTCCTACAGACACATGTACGGTGATTCAACAATGCCGTTGAATTAAAATAGACGTTTTACTTGTAATGTACATAACATTTAAATGTGTAAAAATTTATAATTTCGATTTGGTACAGAGAATTTAAAATTCTTTAAATATGATTGTAATATTTTGGGCAGAGGCAAATGACAAATTAATAATATGAATTAAGGAGGTTCGACTGAAACTAGTGAGTCAAAGTAGTGTTTGAATTTTTTCGTTTGCTAAATTTTCCTAATAGTTATAAAAATTCATTATTTGAATTTATAATAACTTTACGAATTCATAAATTAATATTTATTACTTATTTAATTAAAGAAAGTAATGAAATTACTTGGTTATTTTTGACTCATATGATTTAATAAAAAGATTTGGCAACAGCGTGTTCTAACTTCTTACACATCGATATTCAAATTAGAGCGGGAAAAATTTATTTCTAATCTCGTCTCTCATTAATGTATTTCTATCTTTGTTTTTTCTTTCAGCTGCTTCCACGACGTTGCCAAACCCTCAATAATATGTATCTCTGTCGATGAACCAGATTAAATAATAAAGTTTAACTTCAATTGTAGTAGCACTATATTGCTAAAATTTTATCATATTCTAAAAATATTCAAGTTTATAGAATGTGGTTTTTTATTTCTTAAACTTGGGAGGTTATTAATGAAAAAAATTGAATAAGTCATGACGAAGCTTGTCCGCCATAAGAGTCTGTGTATATTAAGAACTTTAAAAACGTCATTTTTAAATCTTTTTTTCTAAAAAACTAGACGGTGGATCATATTCAAATTTTGAGAATACATAGATAAAGTACTTCTTTACATGTATACTAAGTTTCAAATCTTAAAGTTGGAAAATCCTTTTTACATTAGATTCGGTCGAACCTCCTTAAGAGATTGAAATACATGATTTTCAAATGCACCGTTTTCATATATAAAGAGTTAAATCATGAAATAAAATGTATATAAACTTTATTTAGTGCCAACTTGGTCAAAAGCACACTGAGAGAAAAAATCGGTTTTCTGAACTAAGGCATCGTAGTTCACAGACGACTCAGCTATTGAAGTCAGTTTCAGTAACTAATACGCCACAGTAAAGTGCTCTACGACTTCATAGTCGTTCTTAATATTTTTAGTTACATATACTAAGATAGCAATAATGAACATAACTAGTTTAGGGAAAGTTTTTATTACTATCAGTTTAAAGTTAACATAACTATAATTTATATTGTAGTAAGCAATTTATTCTTAGTCTAATAAACATTAAGATTATTGTGATGTTAATAATGTACACTTAGTTCTTCAGATCATTTATAATAGTAGCAATAAGTATTTGTGTCTAGATGTACACACTAGAAAATCGAACTTTCTGCGAATGTACTATTTTGACTCATTGTAACTAAACATTCATAGTTACCATTGCCATAATTTAGTATTGCAAGAAACAAAATTATTTAGCGATCTGTAGTGCAAATTTTGTTTTATTGTTACTGAATTCTTTTTTCTTTAATAGCCAACATTTATATGATAAATACAGAAATTTTTTTTTCTATTACATTAAATGTACTTGATGTTTTTCTATTATTACAAAAATTATTTTAGGAAACATTATTGTTAAACATTAATGTCATAATGTAATTTAGTACATACTATATTACAATAAAAAATGATACTAGTCACTCTGTCAAATAACAGAGAAATACTAATGCCAGAATCGTTCTCAAGCTTGGAATATAATACTTCTGAAATAAATTTCTTACCAGGGACACTACAAAAGGTGGGCGCGATCTAGTGGCGAGCACCGAACTACTCCCAATGCTGTTGCCTTGCTCTGGTGACTTCTCTCTCCTCCATATAGATGTTTTCTCCCAAGAAATTTATCCCTTAGTTTAAGCAACTATTCTGTTTTGGTTGGAGCATAAAAAGTTCTTGCGTTAAATAATAATACTCATTCCGAGATATTTTATTTTCTTTAAACAAAAAAGTGCAGATTGCTACAAAAAACTATTACATCTTGCTTCAAAAAAATATCTAATATTAAGAAATAAAAACTTCTGTAACATGTAAAAATTTATCTTGAATTTTTATCTCGAATCGAAATATTTTTTTTCAAGTAAACATATTCTCACGCTTAAATCGAAAAATTTTTACTTATTTAAAGAGTTTTAATTTCTTATTATAGGAGATATGTTTTGTAGCAAGATATGTTAGTTTTTAGTAACAATTGCATTTTTTAGTTTGAAGAAAATAAATTTTCTCAGAATAACTACTATTTTTTTAACGCGAGAATTTTTGTATGCTTCAACCAAAAAAAAAAAAAAAAAAAAAAGTTGTTTAAGCTAAAAGGAAAATTTATTGGGAAAAAAGATATAAATTATCTTGATTGATTTTCATTTTAATAAATAATTCCGAATTGATTGACAACAAAAAATTTTTACACGCCCTTTTGGTACAAAAAAATATTTTTTTTTTCACTTTTTTAATCGATCTTCACATTTTTAACAATTCGGAATTGCTAAGCAAAAAAAATGTTTGATACGCTTCTTTGGCTCAGCAGAACCAATAAGGTGTTTATTTTGCAGTACGCACTTTTGGCATTAGGATCGGAATTTATAGCTAGGGAAACTAAATATTAAGGATATCCATAACTATATTCTCCTTTGAATTTTTTTTTACAGTTGATTATTAGTCAGCAGAAATATTCTATAATTATTAAATTAACTGGAAATTGGTTGTTTAGACGACTAAGATGAAATAGTACGGTTGATACTTTTGTCAGTAGTAAAAGAAACTAAATAAATGCAGTTCTATGAAACGACGACTAAACTCTTAGTTGAGTCAACTATTAAAATTATTTCTACCAACTATCATACAGTCACTAAGCTAACATAGTTTCTGTATCTATATTATGTTAATCGACCCAATGATAAAGGTAATATTGTGTTCACTACTAAGTCTTGATTTAAAAAGATTGAAGTTTTGTAGTGACTATAATGAGGCAAAAATAGTTTCTTAAGATTAGTTAATGTAACTATTTTTTCGTGCTGATTCACACTAGTATATAGTTCCAGTAACAATAAAAATTGGTTAAGGAGACTATATTTTTATATCTGTCGCTGAATAGTTCAGGTTACTAAGCACTTTTCTCTCAGTGCAATGTGTATTAAATTCAACAATATGAATAAAATAACATATCTGAATTTTTTTGAAACTGGTCTCTTCAAAATTAGAGAACATCTACTATTCTTATTGAATAACTTGCTTAATTTGGCACTAAGTGAAATATATATATATATATTAAAATTATGGCTGCTAAACAAAATCATGAAATTAAATAAACTATTTTATTCGATGCGTAAAGTTATAATTTATCGAATGAAATGTTTCTCATTCGGAAATTTCAGTTTATATCTGAGAACGGTTCATTTGAAATTCCCATTTGCTAATGTGTGCAACAAGGGCCGTTTCGTTTGTTCATATATGTGTGAGAAAGGGAATAGTGGCATACCCTCTTAAAGTAAAATTAATAATTTTGAATATCGATGGCCTAATTCTCACACGTCGTAACCCAGACTCAACGATTGCTGAATTTCAAAACACAGTAACTGACAAAAATAAAATTTTTAAAATATGAATTAAATCATATTCACAAGACTTCACTGGAACTAAAAATACCAAAAAATTTGAATACTCTCTAAACATGAATAAGTAGATATTCACTAATTCCAAGTGCAAACCGAACCACTAATTTCAAAAAGTGGTTCGGTTGGCACTCAGAATTAGTGAATATTCACTTATTTCACTTATTCATGTTTAGAGAGTAAATTTGAAATTTGATTTTGAGAAATTTTTTCCTTACTGTGTTTTGAAATTGGGCAGCCGTCAAGATCAATTGACATTTTTACAACAATCGGTTAATTAATTAACTTTATGCCTAATTTCGAAATATTTAAATCTAAAAAAATTTTTGAAATTATTTAGAAAATCAAACTGACTACAATGTAATTATAGCCAGTTTTCAATGTCTCCAGTGCAATTTGTTTTTGTGGATTACGACGTTTCAAAATTATATCGATATATTTTGTTTAACACAGTGACGTATAAAAAAAATTCAAGTTAAAACAACGAAAAAAAAATAAAACAAATAAGATTTATGAAAAGAATCTCTAAGAGGATCGTTTCAAGTACATCGCTTCATCGCACATTTATCATCGTGAAATTCTAAAATAAAAAGGAATGACACATAAAAAGTATAAGAATGTAGACTCAAAGGATTTTCTCCATATATTTTTTTTCTCATATTTCTCAATAACTTTTTTCCCTCGCCGGCATATTTATGCTTGTTTTAATCTCTTTATAACAAATAATAAAAAAGGGCCAAAAAAAAAAAATAATAAATCTGTCCAACAGTTAACTAATTGACTCTCTACCACTATTTCCTCCCTTTCTTACTACATATTTTTTTTTTGTTCATTTCCTATCTCGTTATCTCGCAATTGAACAATTTGCCATGAATAAAGAATTCATTAGGGCGTGACTAAGTCAATTGTGTTCTTGATCCAGCATTAAATGCATATTTTATAGAAGTTGATTTAATAAACTGTAAGCCAAGAGTTTCATAATAATAACAGTAATAATTATACTAATAATTATACTAATAATAATAATAATAATAATAATAATAATAATAATAATAATAATAATAATAATAATAATAATAATAATAATAATAATAATAATAATATTAGAAATGAAGGATGTTAAATGTAGCAAAGTTAGAACAGAGACAGAGAGAGAAAGTTAAACGTGAAAGGATATTTAAATGTGCGATGTAAAATAAAAAGAGAAATAAAATAAACGAGAAGCTTTCTAAGCTCTCGGCATTATCACCCACTACTCAACTGCTGAGAGGAAAGCTCAAGTGTTTTGAACGAGTTGTACGAAAAAGTAATTAAAGGCAACTGTCGAGAAAGTTCTCATCATTCGGCAATTGTTATTCGCGCCCTTGTGAAATGTGTCACTATTGAAAAAATAATTTAAAAATAAGAAATAAATAAATATGAATTAGAAGTAATTAAAAAATTCGATAGGGGATATGAAGTGAGTAAGAGCAAGAGTTGAAGTAAAATCCCACAGAGAGGCACTCGTTGATGATACCTCTGGCATGCAGACGGGCGTTAAACTCTAAACGGCGGGATAAGCTCGCGACAAGGGTTTACGAGCTTTAGGCGTCGACGACCCTCATGGGCTCTTCTACATCCTCTATCACATCCTCTCGAGGCTCTTCCAATCACACCAGCCTCTTAATCACGACTCAGATCACACTGAAGAACACTTTTAAGTTAACTCGAAAATTTACAACTCGGTATAAAAAATAAACAAAATATTAACTTTAAACTTGTTAAAACTTTTTTTTATCTTCAGAACAAACTTTAAACTTTAAATATCATTTAATTATTTCTATCAATGCTTACTCCCGTATCCACTTTTATTCAATGCTGTAGAGGAAGATAATCGTGAAAATAAAACTTTTAAAAAGTTATTTAAACGGATAAATATACACTCGGTTTGATAAATAAAAAATAAACAAACTTACCGGCGATCAAGAGCAGTAGATAAGTAATTGCTTGTTGAACTTTTTTATCCATTGCACTTGAATAAAAGTTTTTTTATACATTTAAAAAAATTTCATCACAATAAATTCACTTGTATACACGTTTTTTTTTTCTTAATTTAATTCCATGGAACTAAATTTTCATTTACTTTAAAAAACTTTTTTTTTTTTTTAAATTTTTTTTTATAAAAATAAATCGTGGGATTAAAAAAATAAATATTTATTTATCGTTAGTCTGGACTTCTCGTGCGGTAATTTTCCGAGTCATCTTTTCGCTCATTGAGCATTGGGGTGCGTAATAATAATAACAATAACAATTATTATTAAAGCGTTCGCGCGAGTTTGAATCGGAGAGACTCGAGGGAATCGGTCAGTGAGTCGGATACGGAGAACGAAAACAAACGCGACGATTTCTGACTTGCAACTGATGTAGGGGATGCTGCATCGGGGAACGTTTGCGCCGGCTTAACGCGCCCGCGCATCGCAGAATCTTCGCGCATACAACCCCCTGCCGCGCTCTGTCATCCCTTATAGTTAGCTCTTTCTTTTTTTGTAAGAAAAATAAAAAAAACAGAAGATGAAGTGAGACGGAAAATTCTCGTATGGCACCCTTATTACTGTTTTTTCTCCTACCATTTACCCTAAGTTACAGTATCTTTCTCCCTTTCGTTCCTTTCAACGGCTTGTATCTCAAACACTAAAGAGTTTCTCGGGGAATTCAATTGAATTCTTGCAAACGAGCGAAGAAAGAGACTGATTGTACTCTTCAACGGCAATTTATATGTTAACTCGAATAGATTGGCTAAAAGTCATGCATATTATTTCCTTAATTTATTATACGGACAAAATACAAGACTAAATTAAATGTTAATTCGAAAATTACATTGTGAATGTTTAGCATAAATATTTTTATTTATGCTTTTAGTCGTTTATATTAAAATTTAGCAAAACAGAAGAAGAAACGAAAAATTTTTCAATGGTAGATTTTTTTTTCCTTTTACTCTAAATTTGTTTAAAAATTTTGAATGTCTTGTGAGATTGTCGTAGTACAGAGTGATTTTAAAATATCCATACAAAGTCGCCGAGCTTCGAAATTTTCCCATAGATCGGCCGATGCCTGGTTTGCAATGATTGGCCAATAAATGGCTAACTATACTGGCCCGTGCATGGTGAATCATTGGCAGCCGTCTTTTTGCTTATAAAAACGGCGCACAATTAACCGCCGTTCGTTGGCCAACGGTTTGATCGAGTGCTCTTGATACCAAGCTTTGGCCGATGATTGATTGCCACGATTAGCCAATGCTTGCAATTGCCATGCTTGGCATACCGTCATCATAATCCGATATTTAGCCGATCTTTGGCCGATGCTTCAAAATTGGCAGCCATTCACGACCCACTTTTTTTTGTTTGCCATGAAAAGACGAATTTCAATGCCCGTTTACGCGTCGGGACGCAAAAATTTCAGGTCAATACAATTTTGCAGATTTTTGAAAAATCGGTTTCTTACTTAAGGCAGAAGACGTCTAATTTCTGCCGGCTAAATTAATTTTTCACTTTATTTTAACGCTGTCTGATTCGTTTATTTTAAACCTGAAAATAATCATATCTCCTATCAACCAAGTTGACAGTTCAATTTCTACGTAGGCTATTGGTTTAAAATTATCACGTTTTGATTGTCTTCAGGCATTTAAACTCTTGCGTTTAATACTTGTAATTATGAAAAATATAGTATGTGGTGCAGGATAAAACAGGATTTTAGAGTGTGATGTCGGTTTTGCTCTGGCAGTCACTTACACTCCCATCTGAAATATTCTCGTTTCATCCTTCGTCACTCAATAAACTATTAATTAAAACTAATATTCCCGCCACTAAATTTTCATTAGAAATATAGAGATCGTTCTCTTGAATTTACAAAATTTTTCCGGCCTAATTTCGAATATTAAGGACTTAGTTCTAAATTTCAATTAAATTTTTTAAAATCAGTTAAATTCAGAAATTTTGATAAAAAAAATTTTATTTACAAAAAATTCTATAAATAACAAAAAAAAGTTTTGAAGAAATTTGAACTTCTGATTTTGAAAAAAGTTAATTGTATTTCTATACAGGATTTTATTATCGGTTGACTATTTGGAAGGTTTTAACTTTCGTAAAAAAATGAGTGACAAGTAAAACGATTATGTGTTCAATTACGGATACTAAAAATGATAAATAAAATAGTGGATGCATGTTTTCGTAGAAAAACTATTTTGTAAAGTGTAAAAATATTTCAATGAGTAGTATTTTTCAATCAATCAAAAAGTTATATCAAATGGAATTTTATGATTAATGTTTGACGTACTTTTTTTTTTATTGTTTCTCTTTGTAAACATGAACTCTCGTAATAACACGATTGTTTACTTCATTCCTTTATGATAAATTTCTAATAAAAACATACTTGTGAATTTTTTTTTTACAAAACGACAGACTTGAAAACTAGTAAAGAGAGAACAGGGAACAGTTCCTGGAGTTTATGAATTCTTTGTATTCCGAAGCATGCATACGAGACGGATTTAACGAATAGTGAATTCAATCTCGTGAATTTTTTTGCAATATTATAAATCAAAACGTAAAGTTGTTAATAAATAATATTAGTCTAGTTTAATAATGAACTGATGTCTGATCATTTTTACCCGAAGCCACCTTGCGCCCTAATGACCTTTGACATTAAAAGTAACCAGAGAATCGATTGATTGTATTGAATTTGATCCGATAATTATCAAGAACATGATTAATAAATGAATCATGAGTGTTGAAATTTAACGTAAGTTTGAAATTATAAATATAAATGGAGTAGAATTCGAAATTAATAATATATAAGAGAAGGTTTTAAAATATTTTAAAAATAAGGACAAGATGGCACAGGGACGAAAATGAGGCGAAATCGAGATCGGAAAGCCGTTAAGCTTGTGCACTAACGTTACGTCGACATTCCAACCCAGCTGGGGATAATTGGAAATTGCTCAGCTACCGCAATATACCCTCGAGTGACTCTCTGATTCCATGACACTATCCAGCACTACTTAACCTCCACAAAAAAAAATAAAAGATTTTCCAAAAAAAAATTAAATTAAAATCTCTTTTATTAGTAGAATTATAAAATATATATATCTGACATATTTTGCAGCAACGTTTTTTTCACGCTCACTGCTCAAAATTGTTAACCATGTAATAAAAAAAGAACCCTCTCATTAAGGCTCTAAATTAAAATTTTCAAATGTCGCTTAGAATTTCGTAATTTTTTCCACAATAAACAAAAACAGAAAATATTTGATTCCATTTATTGATATTTTTACTACAAGAATATTCTTCCGGACTTATAGGTCATACATATGTTATACATAGTTTCATATATACAGAACATGTTAAAACCTTTAGAAAGTATTTAAATTATTTTTTTTTCTATACTTTGATTTAAAATCCCTACACATTTTAAAATTTTCAATTGATCGTTATTTTCTTAATGCCTTTTTTCTAAACCATTTAATCCACTACAAAATTGTTGTTCAATATTTCTATGTAATGTCGAAATTTGAGTACCAGTATTAATTTCCATATTTTGATTGGGGCATCTTAAAAAATTGTTAGCGAACCCCAAGAAGAAATTGATCAAATCGACGGAAAAAATCTATACTGATCTACATATATATCAATTTATTATCTACGCAGATCTAAAGGATTTTTTCCCGGGACTTTTGAATTTCAAATTAGTGGATATTACAAAGAGAATATTTTTTTTGGGTCTACTAAATGACTCCACAGTGAAAATGAGAAAAATGTTACTGCCAAAATGCCACATTTTGGAATATATATATGTATATATAATATATTTATATTTGCTATAGATTGAATTAAATTGCAATCTCGTTGCACATGAGTATGATAAATAGTTATAGATAAAAAACATAGGATATATAAATAAATATTGTTTCAAAACGATAAGCAGATAAATAAACCAAACGTCACTTTCGAAATAACAATCGCGATTGGATCTAAAGTGGAAAGAGGATAACGTTGTTGTTTCGAAGCAAGAAAAGATGAACGACGAAGCCACCATTTGAAAGTTGGATTCGTGTATCCGAAAATCCTGAATTCAATTCTCGGATATACATAAATATATATGTGTGTGCGCATAAATGTATCCTGGTACTACACTTCACCTCTGTACGCTTTTTCATATATATCTATCACAAGAGTTAGGTGAAAAGTTAAATTGATTTAGCTTTTGTTGTAGTACAGCGTACAGTGTCGACATATGAATTACCTTTACTAACATTTGTAATTACTCACAGCATATTTTAAAAACAGTATAATAATTATCAACTTTATAATCTACTGTTCATAAAAAAAGTTTTGTCTATAGACTATCAATTTTTGCACACCTCAAGCGCGAAAGCGCTGAGGGTGCTTAATGATCGCTCTAAAGTTTTTGACTCATTCCCTCACATTAAATTTTCTCTATACTTTTTTTATTACAATAAAATGGGTCAAATTTTATACTAACACGAAAACAATTTGTTAAAGAATAACTTCGACCCAATCTTAAGTCGATTTATTATTCCATTAATTAAATATGAATTATTTTAATCCCAGTGACACGAGTTGAGAATTGTCCTGTATGAAACTTAGTAAACCAAATAACTCTCGATAGACACAATTAATCGGCCTAACCTTTTTTTTATTATCTTTGTATTATTGATCACAAGAACCCTATTGAAAATCACTATCTAAATACGTCTAGTTTAATTGTAATTAAATGAAATAATAAAACTGATTTTTCACGAAAAATTTAGCTGCCATTTTTATTTTTACTGTTGTAATTATTACAAAAGTAAATTTTTTTTTCTTTCTCCCCATCAACTACTGGCAGCAGCACTAGCGTAAAACAGTAGAATTGAAAAAAATGAGCGACATCTACAACAAAAATGCGGGATATTTAGAAAAAATTTAAATAAAAAAAAAAATTAAACTGGAATCAAGAAATAAAAAAATCAAATTAATAATTTAAAAGTTGAATAAAAATTCATAATAAAAAAAAAATAAAAGTAATGATTAAAAATAAAATGAGCGATTGAGGTGTGCAATTTGGGATTTTCCAACATTTTTTCTTTATATTCACTTTTACGTCCACGTGGGTAAATTCATTTTTTAAAAATTAAATATTTTTATACTGATTTTTTGTCATATAGTTTTTTAGTTCCCAGCAGAAAATTACTAATTAATGGTAAAAATAATATTGAGTACTTTCAATAAATAAATTATTTAAAATCTCTAAAAAGCTTTCAACTGAATTAAAACTCGATAAAATATTTAAACTAACTAATTCATATAATTTATTTACGTGTACTCTATTATTGACAATTTTAACTCGAAATAGAGAGAATATAAATAAGAGTTTTGTAATAAGTTTGCGGTTTTATGAAAAATTTAATTATATTACACAAGTAACATAAATAATTTTCTTTTAATTACTGGTACAGTTGATAATTAAATATTCATAGATTCATTTTTTTTATATGCGAATTTTTTACGAAAAATAAAAATTAAATTACTTAAATTTCATGAACAATAGATCGAAAAAATTTATTTATCGCAGTTGTCAAAAATTGATGAAGCTGGATTTCGAATGCTGAAGTTATTTGGTCTTTGATGGAAACTCAGATTTATTAATTACAATATATAATTCAATGCCTTTGCTATTGCAAATTTGTTTTGTAATCATAGTTAATTGCTGTCAAGGTATGATGATTATGAAGCCGAGCATTATGTGTAGAAATAACAAGTATGAATACCGAAAGGAATAATTATCCTACGTTACTAAAAGGAGTTTACAAATTTGTATAGTGACGAAATTTCCATTGAAAACTTGACGTAATTGGTAACTTGAGCGACATTCAATAGACTAAACAGAGAATACATATTGATATGAAATCTATTATCTGTTTTTCTAAATATTTTGTAATCTATACTTATAACGAAAATTATATATGGAAAGTTGGATTACTAAACGCAGAATCGATAGGAAGTGGTTGCTCGTTATCTACATACATTTTGTTTATGTATACCGACCTCATTCATTCAAATTTTTTGGTAATTATAATTAAACCTTTTAGTGAATAGTATATTTTTTCCTGCTATGAAAATGGTGACGCGACCGGAGATCCGAAGACAATAGATCCGCGACATTAGATCCGCGACAATTGATCCTTGCGACGATTGATCCGCCGATAAAATTTATTCATACACATAAATGTGAAAAATTTGTGTGTGAGTATATTTTTTATGTTACACGCACACAAAATTAGTGAAAAAAGGGCGTAATTTTTCACATTAATATGTGTGTGAGTATATTTTATCGGCGGATCAATCGTCGCAAGGATCAATTGTCGCGGATCTAATGTCGCGGATCTATTGTCTTCGGATCTCCGGTCGCGTAACCATGAAAATTGAAAATTTCCAAAAACTAGAGAAGTTGTTGATTTCGATCCGACTTTCGAAAATCGAGTTTTCATCAGTTCTCGAGGTTTTAAGGTCCTAGGAAGCTATTCAGAGTATTTCCGGATGAACGTCCGGCAGCGTGTGTGTGTAAACTTTTTTTGTCCAACGATATCTTCCAGTAACTAAATTTTTACTATGTTGTTAGTAGAAATTGCACTTTATTTGCATACTATCAAGTACGCTGAGAAAAAAATTTACTAATATTTGATAAAATGATTTGTCAATATTTGATCCATTATATATACCAACTTTACGACTGTATTTATTAATTATTATCCTACACGGTAAGAAATATTTTGCGGATATCACTATGCCAGTATGGGCGTGAACGCCATACTGTATGGTATCGAATATTTTTATAGGTTGGAAAATTGTATGCATAGATGATTCAACCATTGCGGGAATAATAACATTGGCAATAGTTGTTGCGGACGCCGCAATGTCAGTATGGCCGTCAGGCCCATACTGCGTTGCCGTATCCACATTGTTTCTGGCCGATAAACCTAGTCTAACGACATCTATGTAGTTTTGGTGGTAATACGATAGTATACATTGATTGGCTCGCCAGAAATTATGGCGGGAAAAACTAGTAGCATTGTGCCCTCGGCATTGTAGTATGGGTCTCAGGGCCATGCTGTTTCGCCGTGCCTGCTATGCATACGTGTGAGCAATACAATAGCTCTAGTACTATAGAATATAGTAAATAACGCCATACTTCTGGGACTCGTTACAATACTGTCTTGGAATATTTCACATACTATTTCAATATCTGTCTTGAGACCATACCAGCATGGTGTTAAACGCCATGCATTTCTTATCGTGTACACATATGAAATATCGATCTTTCCATCGACTAAATATTAATAAATTGATATTAACTTTTGATAGGTCGCTGATCAATATTTGGTAGAAGTTTACTATAGTATACTTTACAATGTGCATGGGAAAGATTTAGATATTTACCACATGTCCTCACAATATCAAACTTTTTTGGTAATTTTTACTAAAAATTTCTTTGAATGTAAGTCGAGTTAGTTAAAAGCAAGTCAAAAATAGACATTTGATTTTGACCTGCTCTTGGTTAGCTTGGCCTATGCTTAGTATTCATTTGTCAAAAAACGTCAAATTTGACTTGGTTTTGGCTTACTTGACTTAAATGTAAATTAAAAAAGTTAAATTTACGTTATTTTTTTTACCCAGGAAGTTTCAAAATATATTTTTTAATGCAGTTATTTGTTATTATGTTTTTTTACGAATAAAAATGAAAATTTAAACACTAGTTGGTGAAAATAAAATAAAACTATTTAAACAAAATAAATATTTAAAAATAGGTTTACGTACACAATGGTCGTTAAATCTCAAAATAAAACCGGTTACATTTAATTGCGACTCGAGCTATCGATAAAAACGCTGCATTTAAATGAATTATTTTTTAAAACTGTTAATTATTTATTTAATTAATGAGGTATGTAAAAATATTTTTGCACATACACATGTTAAAAAAAAAGTTATAAATATTTAAAGATTTCGTTGATGATAAAAATAATTCTTTTATCACTGGATGTTTCACTTTTATTAAAACTGCGATATTTCTATTGACTATTAATGTGAGCTTATAAAATAGTATATAAAAAAATAAATAAATCATAATATCAAATACTAGCTTCAAAAAATATTTTTTTCTAGGTCAGCTAATAGTTAATAAATCATATTCTTTAAAAGTTGATTTAAAAATTCAAAAAAATAATATACGAATAATAAAAAATGCAACCCCTACTTTCATCCTACTTCACAAATCCCTCAAAGCAAAAGCAAAACTTTATTTTCCAACCAATTGAATTTTGTTTACATATTTTTATTCGATCCATATCAAATGTAATAACAAAAATTTTATCTACTTTATGTAAATAAAAACAAAAATTATTGTGAATCCACTTCTCATAATCATATCAGTCGAATAATTAGAATACACGGAACAGAATATTAAAAATTAATAAATAATAGTAAAAAGTGGAATCTGTTATTAATAATTAGTACTGTTATGTACTTAATGCAAAGTAGTTTACTAATTTTTGTAGATTCCTAAAAACTACTATCAATTATTTCAAAAAGTAAGTAAATATTATTACTTTTAGGTATAAATACGTGACTTACTAGTGAAAATTAATTAATTTATGGCATACATCTATTAAAAAGTAATGATTGGTCAAATTAAGAATTGCTATCTTAGATACTGATTTTTCCAGCCGAAAAATTGCAAAAGTTACTAACTTTTATTTTATAAATTCGATATCACTGATCAATTATTAGCTTAAAATATCATTTATTCATCATTATAAATTAATTTACAATATACATAAATCGAATAAGTGGTAAATAATAAAATGAAAAATTAGTATACTAGATATTGATTTTTTGCTCATAAAAATACCGAAAATTTTTAACTCTTGTTTTATAAATTCTATCCCATTGACTAATAATTAATATAAAATGTTATTTATTCGTTGTTATAAATTAATTTATTATATACATAAATCGAATAAGTGGTAAATTTTTTAAATTTTTCTATGTTTATTTGAATAGTAATAAATAACTGTAGATACCAATTTATCGATTCTTTTTCATATTAATTTTAATATACGAAATTACAAATTTTGCTCTTCTATGAGTATTAAATTTTAATATAAATAATAGCCATTTTGTAATATAGAATGATCGTGGTTTGATATTAGTGTACAAATATACTAATTTTAAGTCAAAAATAAACTACAAACTATTAAAATTTTGAGCATCATTTTTTCCGTGTAATTAAATAAATAAAAAATAAGTATGCGGATAAAAAAATAAAAATTATAAATTTTTAAGGCAGAGTAACAATTATTGTTAATTTGCGTTCATGCACTCAGGCCATAGCGTATATCAAACTAATGTGAGAGAACAAGTGTGCACGAGAGTCACGACATATAAGTGGTTAGGTTATGCAGTAACGGAGTAAAAGGGGAAGAGATCATTGGATTAACGCTCCTTGGACTGATCTTACCCAACACGCAAAGCAGGTACACTATAATCTAATAACCCAAGTCTGTAGACAACAAAGTCTCTCGACAAGCTCGGCAATCTGTTCTCTTGTACTTG
The DNA here is from genome assembly GCF_029852145.1 of Microplitis mediator. Taxonomy (NCBI): domain Eukaryota; kingdom Metazoa; phylum Arthropoda; class Insecta; order Hymenoptera; family Braconidae; genus Microplitis; species Microplitis mediator. The sequence continues at coordinate 15,073,017 of NC_079979.1, forward strand.
GAGTACAATAAGAAAATGTACAAAAGATATGATACCTTTCTGCAATAACATTTTACCTTATTTGCAAGTCATGAATGCTTTTAAACATTATCTATTTTCATGCTTTTATTTTTTATTTATTTATTTTCGTTTTTTTGGTTATAAGCATTTTTATGACTATGACAATGATAACTATCTCGGGACTTTGTACTGGATTCAATAGAGTACAAACTCGGGAAAAGTTGTAAAGAACCAAGGCGACGACAGTAACGGAGAAATCTCAGTTGCGAAAAGTACCTCTACAAGACCGCAGTATATTTTCTAGCCTGCGCATAACTGTCTCGAAACGTGCGCTACTAAAAAAAAATTAAAGTTACTGACGATAATCCACTTGCTTTTATCTTTTATTCTTTCCTAACAATATTTTTTAACTTCCCGCTAAGAAAATCGACGATTTTCGAAAAATTGGGAAGTTATTGTTTTCACCCTGACTTTCGAAAATCGAAATTTCATCAGATGTCGACGTTTTGAGGTCCTAGGAAGCTATTCTGACTATTTTCAGAAGGATGTCCGAGTGTCTGTATGTGTGTGTGTGTGTATGGATGTAAACTCTTAATATATTTTTAATGAACTGACCGATTAAGATTTTTGAGGTGGCAATCGAAAGAGTTCGTTGGCCGTCAACTTTTCTGAAAATTTTAAATCGATCGATCAAATAGACTCTAAGATATGGAAGAAAAACAAAAAAAAAATTTTTTTTTCAGTTTTTTTCAAATTTTTCAGAAATGGCTCGATCGACTAATTCCAAAATCTAATCAGGACAAGAACTCAATAAAACGCGTCGATTGCCGCCTCAACCATCTCAATCGGTTTATTTGTTAGAGAGAAATCGATCGAGAAAGAAATGGAGAAAAACAGTTTTTTGCGAATATCTTCGAAACAACTGAACCAAACAATTTCAAAATTTTATCAGCTCTAGAACTCAATAAAATACGCCGATTGCCGCCGCAACCATCAAAATCGGTTAATTCGTTCGTGAGATATCGTGGGAGAAAGAAATGCTAAAAAACGGTTTTTTTCGATAACAATAGCATACCAAAGTATTTTCGAGCTCGAAGTGCTCGAAAATGTACTCACAACGATGTTTTCGAGTTCCTCGAGCTTGAAAACAGCGGGAAGTTTCAGGGCTGGCCCGCAGGGTCAACCGATAGACAGATTTTTTTTTTAAATGTGTATGGAAAAATCTGCAGCAAAATGAGCCACCATTTAGAGGAAAAAAAAAAAAAAATTTTTTTTCGTTTGAAACTTTCATTTACTGAGTAGGGGAAGGGAAGTTGACCACCCCGGGCAGTGCAGTCACTCCGAAATTTTTTTGAAGTAGTTCATTTCACCCGTAGTTTTGTTTTATTACAGCCATCGGTAATTGAAATAGTAAATACTGTGAAAAAAAAAATTTTAACTAAAAATCTTCTACGCCTGGGGAGTGACCAACTTGCCCCTTTATTTGTTAGAAATCATAAATAAGTTATTTCAAATAAAAAATTTCTTTTTTTTTAAATGGTGACTTAATTTGCCCCAGGTGTCTGGATTGTGTCGGAACAAAAAATTTTGAGTTTTAATGATGAAAATGTCAAAATAAATGTCAAATAAATTTAGTAGAATTGAAAAATATTTTTCCACACATGATAGAAATGTAACAAATTGAATAAACTAGATGATAGATGAAAAAAAATGTTTAAAAAAAAAAATGTTGCCAGTTTTTTTTTAGTTTTATTTGATATAGGAATATATATATATATATATATTTTTTTTTTAGTAAGTATAAAAGCAGATTTTTCGAGATTGCAATTTTTGGAGCCGTGTCAGAGGACAAACGTCAACGCTGAGCGTTTTATCGTAATCATCTCTCTGCCCTATGTCCATACAGCACTCGCGAAAAATCGATTTGCGTAGGCTTTATGACCATCAATAATGATAAAAACGGCAAAGAGTATTACGAAATACTATTCCGTCGGCAGAATGTTTCCTGCTTTTTATGGTGAATAAAAAAAAATATTTAAAAAAAATTCTATTATGCTCATGTCAAAAAAAATTGGGTTACTATTTTTTAAATCACAAAAATATATATAATAATATAGAAATTCTCTCGATGTGTATACGCATTTTATTTTAATACCGGAAGTATTTTAAAGTAATTTATTTTTCTACGAGATTTATATTAAAAAAATAAATATAAATATTTAAAAAAATAGAGATCGAAATTGAATAATATTTTGGTAGTAAATATTGTTTTAATATAATAAAGTGTATTTTTTAACAATAAAAAGTGAATAAATATAAAATAAACAAGGGTAACATTTTAAAGCAACAATATAAACCGAGGCGAAATGTAGTCTGACCAAAAGTAGTTGGTATCTCCTTGTCCTGACATACGACACTTTCAAGGACTCTAGACTCTCTAGACTTTTCTATTTAGATTCCTTTTCCAAGCATACCAGGATAGTACTAGGAGCAGTGGCAAAAGCAGTAACAGTGCCAGCGCAGAGTAGGTTGAAAGTGAGAAATGCTTGCCGGGACATCGTGTTCCCGTTATCGTACTCGCCGGCACACTTGGTGTGCGTTATCGCGGCCGTTACCTGTCCTATCTCGCAAAAATATATTCCTCCGTGGTGGCCATGAAGAAAAGGAGTATTTTCATGAGCAGAGATGGGCGGTAAGGAAAGAGACGTTGTGGCTGGATGGCAATCGATAAGGTTCATCTTGTCACCCAGATAACCTCTTTCTCTCGGAAAAAAAAATATATACTTAAGTACAACATAAAAAATATTATCTCAATAATTTATTGCAACTCCCATAATTTCATTGATTTTTTTTTTTTCACAAACTTTCTTGCGTACTCGTTACTGTCAGAAAAATTATTAACTTGTTCTTACAGTTTGTCAGTTTAAATTGATAATTATTCATCAAAATTTCTAAGCCTGTTGCCAGCTATATAAATTAATCGATAAAGTTTTAAAATCGAATTTTAAGAGTGCGATTTTATAGACAAAATTATTTTTTATAAATATTTCATTTTTACAATAAATGGATACCGAGAATAATTAAAATCTATTGATCAAAACTTTGACTATGATAAAAAATTCGAAATCTGGCATAAAAAAATTCAAAAAAATTATGATATCAGAAGATCTGTAGGGATCTGAGCAGATCTCATTAGATCTAAATGATTTCTACGGCAACTTCGCATGGTGAGAAACAAACATGTAAGTAGTGATAAAAATGATACGGAAATTAGCCGACGTCTAATAACCCTGGTCAAAAAATTAGATCTGTTTTAAAATAAATGATAAATTCAAATATTTTTTCTTTAATTCAAGTTTATAAATCGTATTTATTTTATATAAGAATTTAATAATAAGTGAATTATTGAAAAAAAAATACGGAATTTGTGTATTGTCTACTAAGCGACCATAGGATAGCAAGAACTACAAGATATGCAAATAAATGTACAGATTATAAATCATTTATTAGAAACTTTAAATATTTAGAAATTAATTCTAAATTGAAAATAAAAATTTAATATACCAAACTCTCATTGGACTCATGTGCGGCGCAAGAACGTTCATAAAGTAAAAAAAAAAAATTGATATTCATACTTGTAGAGTATGAAAAGTTTTAATGTTTAATTCAACTTTGAAGTGTAAAGTTTGTTAAACTTCAATGGAATATTAATAAACCTATAAATTTATTATTATTGTTCTAACATATATATGCATACATACATACATATATATACTTAAAGTGAGATTATCTTTTGATAACATGGTCGATTTTAGTCAAAATTATTTTACTAACTCGAATCCATTCTACCTTCTGTAGGTCAGAGTCGTTTAGGAAAACTCACTTTGGCCCACTTTGAACGCGTTCTCATGCATGCCCGTCAAATGAATATAACGTTACACAAGAGGATTTTCACTGTCATTTGCGGCTACTGCTAAAAGCTTTTTTTCTTTCATACGATTTTTAAAACTGACTTTTTTCTATGCCGAGTAAATTAAATTTGAATCTTCTCTATTCATTAACAAAATAATAATTAAATATTTTTGTAATGATGATAATAATAGTAATAGATGATAGAGTAGCAGTTATTAGTCCACTTAAAAGCATTAAAATCATTATGGTAAATGCTAGGAAATTTAACTCGAAATTAATGGACGGTTATAGTAATTATTAAGGAAAAAAAGTTTAAAAATAAAACTAAATGATGGAATAATCAATGTTATCACTACGGGCGAATTGGCACGAATGCTCAGGCCATTTGGGTGTTAACAGTACACGGGAATGGACGAAAAAAGTGATTGTGAAACTCGACTCTTTATTTTATCCAATTATCAATGTTTCTCATGCGAATACGCCGTTAAAAATAAAATAAAACAGAAGGAAATGAAGTGGAATTGATGTTTAAAAAAAAAGAAATAACTCTGAATGCAAATTAAAAATAAAAAAAGTTGGATAAGTTTCCAAAGTACAAATAAATAAACAAATAAATTCAAACTTTCGCAATTATAAAATATATAAGGGGATATAATTCAATATTATTTTAGAGGTTCTTCAACTCTTTATTAATGTCCTTAATTTGAACTGAAGAAAGAGAAATTAACACCGGGATATCTCATTACTTGGCTTACAGACTCATTTCACGAAACTCTGCTGTACTCCTGTCTAATAGACCCAGGAGCAACATTAGCTTAAGTGAGTTAGTCGTCCCATGGCATCAATGGAGAAGTAAACACTTTTAACAGTCAGTTGGACAGGAAAAAAAAAAATTAAGAAAAATTTCTTCTGCCATCCGCATTTTCTTTACTTTTTTTTTGTAACCATCCATCGCTTTATTTATTTGCACTGTAAAAAATCGGGAGTAAATTCGGAGTGAATACGGGTTTTATTCAAATTCGAATTGGAGTTTCGGAGTTTTTACAAAAAATCACTCCGCATACGGACTAAATAGGGGGTTTGTCTTTTTAGCGGAGTGATTTCGGAGTGGTCTGGATTTTATTTCAATCCGCATTCATTCCGATTTTGAGTGTTAATATTAAAATAAACTCCCTTTCGAAGTAAATTTCACTCCGAGGAGACTAAATAAATAAACAATTATCCGCTCCCCATTTACTCGGAAAACTTTTTACAGTGTATTTATTTATTTAGTTCTTCGTCATTATAAATTTATTCTATGCAAATTAGGGCACAACTTCATTTGTACCAAAAAAAAACTCTACCATTCTAATATTCTATCAATTTAGAAGTCTACCAATGATTCTCTACTTGTCACCATACTGACAAAAAAAAAATTGTTACATAAAACTTGTTCCTTATTCTATTGATTTCACAGGAAAAATCCTGTTGCTGCAACAGGATTTTGTTCTGTTGCTCCCACAGGATGTGTCCTGTTGCAGCACCTATTTATTTTTTTCCGTGTGCCATAATAAAACTCTACCCAACAAATTATTACCTTATTAGAATTCGATAATTTAAAATCCCTACCACAATAAGACACTACCATTTTAATTCACTACCATAATAAAACTCTACCATTATTGATCTCTACCAGACAGTCTGTAAAAAAAATTTCTCTATGTCGAAATTAGAGTCACGAATTGAAAAAAATTCATGTAAGCCTAAAATTTACCAGATTCTCCTGACAATTTCTATATTTAAAAATAATTATTTCTATATTTGAAAATAATTATTATTTTTATGAGATAGCATTTAAGAGGATTTACTTTAATAATCTATAAATTGAGCCTTTTGTTTTTGGATAAAAATTAGTATTTATATTTTTATCATGAGCTATTTCACGTACAGAAAATTTCTACCCGACGTAAATTTATACCGATTGTATTATAGTTATTATTGGTGAATTGTTTTGAGTATTATAGAAACTCAACGATTATGGCAGACAATGAGAAGCAGAGAAAAGAAGACTCAAATAATGAAATGTTAATAAATACTTGACTGTCTTGTTCACATATAAAAACCTCTGAAAAAAAATAAAAAAAAATTCAAGCGGATTAATAATAAGCTAGAAATGGAGCTCTAGAAATTTGGCTTTAAAAATTTCTGCTGCTTGATGGATTATTCGATTGTTTGAATCTGCAGGGCAATAAAATAAATTTAATTTTGTGTAGATTAATTATTACATTTAATTATTTATAAACTTTTCATAAATAAATTTTTTTGAATTATAATAAATGTCACAAAATGTTGTATTCTCATGTCCGAAAAGTTTTTTTCAATGCTCAGATTCAGTGATCGATCACATAATCATGGGTTTTAAATAATTTTATTAATAATTTTTAATAATATTTACTTACTTTTTGAAATAATTGATAGTAGTTTTTAGGAATCTACAAAAATTAGTAAACTACTTTGCATTAAGTACATAATAGTACTAATTATTTATAACAGATTCTACTTTTTACTATTATTTATTAATTTTTAATATTCTGTTTTTTCCGTGGGCCATGTTTCGAAATGTATTTTATTGGATTTTATAACCGAACTAAAATCAAAATTTGTGTAAAATAAATTCCAAAATAACTAAGAAAAACAATTAAATATTCTAATTGTACAAAATAATGTGATAATTAATCGTCGATTTAACTTGAAGAGTTGAAACAATTTTGTAACGTATAATAAGGATAAAAACTTTTACATATCTATATATACATATATATATGTGAAGCTGGTTAGAAAGCTCATATTATTCCACTACTCTCGGTAAGCGCTTTATCTCGAGCTCCAGATCTTCCAGCCGAACCGTATAGTAGTATAGACCTCCCGCCTGTCTTCCGTCTACCTCGTTTCAAAATCCCCGCGGAATCGAGCCAATGTTTTCACATATCATGCATCTGTATACAATCTACCTTGTGATGCGACTTAACCCTTCTGGGTACACCTAAAGATATTTCCGTATACATAAAAATTCCATCCGAATATCGTTATTTATATCTTTACAAATTTTTTTTCTTTATCAAAAAATATTTAATAACTAGATAAATATATATATACTTTTTTTTTTATATCAATCTTTCCAATTAATGTTTGAAAACAAACATGATGCGTAAAAAAAAAAAAGTTAAAAGATAATAAATAAAAACTAGTATTACGTGTACATAGAAATATTATTAGTAAAGCAAAAAGCTCACTCATGTTTCACGTAACTAGATATCGAAGTCTCTCGTATATTGTTGATGTATATATATATATATATATATATATATGTATGTACACTAGAGACTTTTATCTGTTGGGTTGTGAAAATCCATTGATCTTTTTTTTATTTTTATTTCTTATTTTCTTTCTACAGACACATATATGTATATATGTATATATATGTGTGTGTGGTTTATGTACTATTTCAACAATTCGTCTCATTCTAGTCACTAACATCAAAACGATGATGGTAATAGTATATATAATATATATGTTTGGTAAAGGTGGTAATGGTGTTGAGTTTGAGGTGGAAGTGGCAGTGACGATGGTAAGGATGCAAGTGGGGAAAACGAATTCGTCGAGGCAAACAGTTTTCATTCGATCCTCCAATGGGTATTAAACGCGCTTCGCTAGACCAAGAGTGAAATTCTGGTCGGACGATATAATGGAATTTTTTATTCTCTCAGGAAGTAGAAAAAAAAAGTAATAAGAAGTAAAAGAACAAGATGAAAAAATATAAAAAATGAACAAACGGAGGATGAAAATTATAGATCGTTATGAAGGTCTTGTTAGCGTATACTGAGGTGTCTTGATGAGAGAATTTCCACGTTGGAATTGAAAAAAAAAAAAAGATTGAAAATAGGAAAAGAAAAATATAGAAAGAAGAACTTGATTAATTCCATGAATTTTGCAATTAATTTTATCCGTGCCCGACTACGTACTCTCTACTCTGTCTGATTAGATTGGGAGTGCACTACTTGTCTTTCGTTGGTTGATGAGATTTTTTTCGTTATGGATTCAAGGAGTATATCTAGAATAATCTGGACTGTTTGTATGACGGGTAGGGGGAGGGTAGGGTAGGGGGTACTAATATACGTGACGTATAGAAGAAAAGATTAAACAAAAGGGGGTAAATTTAATCCCAAGTGTCGATCAATTACGCAGCCAATGGAGAAGGCATTTGGCCGGTTCGTGCTACCGGAGATGCTTGAGTAACCAAGACGCATGACCGTGACAGGAGTAATAGAGTGTGCTAGTGTTTTAGTCAATCTGTAGCTGCCTGAGTAAGATAAGCAAGAGTGATGAGATTCGAGCCCTTTTGGTTTGCCTCGCTATTTTATTTTACTCTCCTCTTTTATAATGTTTTATTTTATTTTTTGTTGCCGTCGTGATTACGGTATACAAGTTAATCAGTTTTAATTATGTAGCTGTGCTTCTGAGATCAAAGTTCATTGAGATTTTTCTAGTTTTATCGTGAGAGCAACCCGAAGAAAAATATAACATTATTAAAAATCTCAAAGTAATTATGCGTGATTTAATTATTTAAATATTTCGCTTTCATAACTTTGGTCAAATTTTCATCTGTCGGATGAAAAATAAATTTTTTATAATTATTAGGGTAGAATGGAACCCGAACAAGTGCCTAAACAATTTTTTCATTTTTGTAGACTTTTATTATTTTGTTTATTTTTAACTTTTGTTTAAATACACGGTAAGAAATGCATGGCGTTCAACACCATGCTGGTATGGTCTCAAGACAGATATTGAAATAGTATGTGAAATATTCCAAGACAGTATTGTAACGAGTCCCAGAAGTATAGCGTTATTTACTATATTCTATAGTACTAGAGCTATTGTATTGCTCACACGTATGCATAGCAGGCACGGCGAAAAAGCATGGCCCTGAGACCCATACTACAATGCCGAGGGCACAATGCTACTAGTTTTTCCCGCCATAATTTCTGGCGTATCAATCAATGTCTACTTTCGTATTACCACCAAAACTATATAGATGTCGTTAGACTAGGTTTATCGGCCAGAAGCATTGTGGATACAGTAATGCAGTATGGGCCTGACGGCCATACTGACATCGCGGCATCTGCAACAACTATTGCCAATATTACTATTCCCGCAATGGTTGAATCATCTATGCATACAATTTTATAACCTATGAAAATCTTCGATACCATACAGTATGTCGTTCACGCCCATACTGGCATAGTGATATCCGCAAAATTTTTCTTACCGTGTATAGTGAAACCTAAACTGGGAATCGAACCTAGATCATGTCGGTATCGCGCCGAGTGCTCTACTAGTTGAGCTATCTGGTACTATACTATATTCCGTCCAATTTGATCTATAACTTATTGAGCCACACCGTTCATCGTACGGTAATACACCAATTTTTAAATATAGTGAAACCTAAACTTACAATTAACCCTCTCAATAAGACACTTTATCGATAAATTGAGAAAAATATAGATAGCCCGAATTGGGAATCGAACCCAGACCTAAATTTAAAAAATTTATTATCATTTTTTAATATTTTTTTTTTTTTAATTCGAGTTTTTAAGATTGCCGTTTTACCCCTGTTGTTTTTTTTCAAAATAAATAATAAAAAAAAAAACATGAAAAACATTCTTCGAAAAAAATTTATTTTGAATTTTTCATAAAAATATTTTAAACTAAAGATTCTTAATAAAAAATTCCTTTTAAATTCTTTATAAAAATAATTTAAACTAAGGATTTAATATCGTAAAATTTTTCAGATATAACATCATAGATTATTTAATATTAATTAGCATAAATATTAATTTATCGACATACTAAAATATATTATAACATAATTTTTTAAATTGTCCCAATAATTAATCCGAAATAATTACACATCACGACAAAATCACATGGAGCTATTATTTAATCTTCTTTCCGAGCAAATAAATTAATTATTATCGTGCCTCTGCATAATTTAATTTATAAAATAATGACACAATAAATACCGTCAGATATTTTATCATTTTTTTACCCTCATAAAAATAACTCATATTTTGGATTATAAAAAAAAAGTATAGATGAATAATGAACTCAACAATTTAAAAAAATACATGACTCTACATAATGTATATATAATATATAAAGATCTATGTTTGTGTAAAATGAATATAAAAAAAATATATTGGGTATAACGTACCAGTAGTTATCCTGAATGGAGAGCTGGTTTTAAACATTCTCCCGTCGTTGGATACCTTAATAACTCAAAAGCCGAACTAGAATGGTTTAAGGGAATACTTCTATTCTCGTTATATATTATGAATATATTTACATTATAGCCGTGTAGATATTTTTTAAGAATATTAAGCTAGTGGAAGATACGGTCAGGTAACAAAAAAATTTATAACGCACGCCGTGTTGGCTTCTGAACCACCGGAATCGCGATTCTTGTCGCGATTCCTCAGAAAAGTCCATGTTCATCCTTAAATAATTTAGGCTACCGCCAGACTTGCCCATATTAGCCAAGTCAGAAGCTTTAAAAATAACTACAGATACAGTCAAAATTTTTTTTCAACTTCGGGACTTACACAGTTAGAAATTTTGTGAATTTGTGTTAAAAAATTATTTGGTTAAATTTTTTGTGTTGATTTTTAACACAGAAATATGTTGATTCAACACAAACCGTTTGTGTTATTTTACTTTAACAGATTTTTTATGTTAAATGATTGAAAAATCTATAATGCAACACATTTCTTGTTTTATTCGAAAATTAACACAAAATTTGTGTTGTTTGACTAAACGTTTCCGCGCGATTCTTCATTACTATAACCAAGCAAAGCATTGTAGCAGCATTGTCTGCAGGGAAATTTATTAAAAAATTAAATAATTTACACAGTAAAAAATATTGTGTATTTGTGTCGAAAACGGTTTGTGTTAAACTAACACAAAGTTTGTGTCACTTTTTGTAACATAAAAAATGTGTTATACACTCTTTATTAACACATTTCGTGTGTTACTGTCGAATTTTTGCGCCCTCTTGTGGCGATATTTTAACATAATCTTTGTGTTGAAAAGGGGTTACACAAAGTTTGTGTCGAAATTTCAACACAAATTTTGTGTCAACCGTTTTTAACACACAAACTGTGTTGATTTTACACAATATTTTTTACTGTGTATGCAATACATTCATATTATTTATGCATACATTCATATTATTTATCGTCAATATTCTATTTAATATTTTTCCTTATTGTCCTTGATAAATTATAAAATATATAAATATTGTCGTACCATGAAAATGACAGAAAAATCTATAAAAAAAAAAAAATAATCTACAATGTGACCTCTTACATCGTGTAATTTAGTCAACGCAATAGAACATGTCAATCGCTGACATCCTGAAGTTGACACATCCTTCTTTGCTTCTCGACGTCGACAGAGTGCCGCTCTACGTCACTATTCGAAATCTCTCATTCTATAAATGCATATATATATATATATATATATATATATATATATATATATATATATATATATATATATATATATATATATATATATATATACATATATATGTATTTATATAAAGTATAGAAGGTACAAGAGAAGAGAAATAGCGATCCTTAATCGTCTATGTCGACATGTAAGACGTAAATTTCTCATCTGCTTGCGCCTTAGCCTTATTTCAAATTCGGTGGTTACGACAATTGACGAGTCATCGCCAAATAATTTCACGAAACACTATAACTGCGTATACCCTACAGTTAGTATGTGTCTGAGCCCTTTGAGAAATTACTTCATGTATGTATCTCATTCTCGAGACGAATTTCAATTAAATTCTTAATGAGGTAAAAGACTAGTAGAAGCACTCAATTTACTTGAATTTGTATCTAGTATTCGAAATCTACTGTTCTAGTCTTTAATGCAGTTATTTTAGTAAAAAAAGAAAAAAATTATTTCATTTTTATCACATTTTTATTTAAAATGTTTTGAATTAAATAGACAATGTTTTAAATTGAATCAAAGAAAATTGAAAAATTAAATTTGTAAGGGGATATAAATTTGTAAGGAAAGCCGAAATAGAATTTCACTTGAGTATAAGAATTTTTATTCTGTAATTTTTATAACCTGGTATTTCTTACAATAAATTTTACTTCCCCAGCATTTTCTGTCTACTCATGTAATTGAAACGAATTATACGTCTCGTAAAAAGAAAAAAAAAAAATATATTTTTTTATAATTGAACGGAAAAAAAATTGAAAAATTATTTTTTAACTGAAAAAAACGTGTCACTAAAAATCAGCTGATGGCATAAAATAAAGTACACGTCATATTACAAACGCAACCGGACATTCAATTTCCTTCAGCAAAAAAATCCTCGAATATATTTTTTTTTTCACTATTTCAACTTGACTCCAATAGATTCAACTTTACATTACAGTTAAATTTAACCGTCAAAAAAATTTTTTCTGTTAAATGGAAGGATTTTAAAAATAAAAATGTAATTAAAAGAATGTTTGAAGCAGAATTTAAAAGTGTATGTTACTGTTGGTATTAAGTTTAAATGCATATAGTGGGCAAAGACCGAAAATACCGGAAACAAAATGTCCTGGTGTGGTTGTTAAACCGTCGTAGAGAGTAGAGAAATTGACAATGCCTCGTGAGAAAATGATTTCTATCTCCGTTCTGGCATACCCTCGTTTCCGGTAATGGCGCGCTGCGAATAATTGTGGTCATACCAGTAGTCACTACACTGTGAGCTTTCGAACTCGAAACCTAGAAATCTACGTACGTTACTACTGTACGGATACAGTGGGGTGTTAACTGTGTATTTTAGTGTGTGGGGGTTAAATGGCGCATAGTTTTCCCTTCCGCAGTGGTTAATTGATCCCCGGACTCGACTATGGAGCGACAAATGTTTACATTTCCAATAACTACACGGAAAAAACAGAATATTAAAAATTTATAAATAATAGTAAAAAGTGGAATCTGTTATCAATAATTAGTACTATTAAGTACTTAATGCAAAGTAGTTTACTAATTTTCGTAGATTCCTAAAAACTACTATCAATTATTTCAAAAAGTAAGTAAATATTATTACTTTTAGGTATAAATACGTGACTTATTAGTAAAAATTAATTAATTTATGGCATACATCTATTAAAAAGTAATGATTGGTCAAATTAAGAATTGGTATCTAAGATACTGATTTTTCCAGCCGAAAAACTGCAAAAGTTACTAACTTTTATTTTATAAATTCGATATCACTGATCAATTAATAGCTTAAAATATAATTTATTCATCATTATAAATTAATTTACAATATACATAAATCGAATAAGTGGTAAATAATAAAATGAAAAATTAGTATACTAGATACTGATTTTTTGCTCATAGAAATACCGAAAACTTTTAACTCTTATTTTATAAATTCTATCCCATTGACTAATAATTAATATAGAATGTTATTTATTCGTTATTATAAATTAATTTATTATATACATAAATCGAATAAGTGGTAAATCTTTTTAATTTTTCTATGTTTATTTGAATAGTAATAAATAACTGCAGATACCAATTTATCGATTCTTTTTCATATTAATTTTAATATACGGAATTACAAATTTTGCTCTTCTTCGTGTATCAAATTTGAATATAAATAATAGCCATTTTGTAATATAGAATGATCGTGGTTTGATATTAGTAAACAAATATACTAATTTTAAGTCAAAAATAAACTACAAACTATTAAAATTTTCAGCATAATTTTTTTCCGTGTAAAAAGAGAAACCCCAAATGTATAAATAAATAAATTTATTTTAATGAAATTAATCTGAATTGGTATGTATATTTGTGTGTATAATGAAAATAGAACGAGGTTTCATTAATAAGAAGAAAGCTTTAGAAGTTTGATTGACGAAAAAGTAAAGAAAAGGTGGCGAGTTAAAGCACTAGGGTGCTTGGGAACAAGAAACTTGAGGAGGCTTTGAAAGGTTAAAATGGAAAAAAAATATAAAATGAGTGAAATAAATAAAATGAGAGAAAGGTCACAGGTTGGTTTAACTCAAAGAGTAGTTTGTTCGTTATACGTTGCCAATAAAACCACGATTCAGTGTCGTTCTCTCATCCGTGAAAGAGTGAGGTAAGGGTGCCAAAGTGTGAAGAATACAAACATTCACAAAAAAAAAAACGTTTAGGTTTTTTTTACAATTTTTTTTTTATTTGTGATTTAATTAGTACCCTTTTTTTATTTTTTTTTTTTTGTGTGTCAAGTACTTTTAAAAAAGCGGAAATGATTGACATGCGACAGAGCAGCATTTGAACTTTTGATTTTATAACGCGGTGATGAGATAAAGAAATGGAAAATAAATGCAATAAAAATGGAGGAGGAAGTTGAAAAAGAAAGATGGATAATAAAAGATAAAGAAAAAAAAGCTGGTGAAAATACGAGTTCATACCCGGAATAATTCTATTCAGTTCATTTTGAGCGTTGAATTTGCACTCTCGTGAAATTCTGCGCCTCTTTATTCCTCACTTTAAAGGAGAGGAAGAGGTAGAAGTAGAGGTCGAAACAGAGGAAAAGGAAGAGACAGAGGTAGAGGAAGAAGTAGAAGCAGAGGTAAAGAAAGAGGTAGAGGAGGTGAAAAAAGGAGATACATAGAAAGAGAACAGATGAGGAAAGTAGTAGCAGTAGTGGAAGAGCCGAAGTAAAAGCGGAAAAGCAAGCTTGGATAGAAGTCTTTCTTTGCACGATTCTTTGGAGCGTCAAGGGTGAAGAACCACAAGCCGCGAAAGCTTCAAGCTTTCTCTTTATATCCCGGGTCTGCGAACCTTTGCCACACATTTTGTTGGAAGCCTTGAGCGAACAAGTTTTGTACGTGTTCACGACTGCTCACTATCTAATCAAACTTACACTCGAATAAGGAAATGTGCGAGATCTCTATTTCAAGTTACTAATTCGCGATAAGATTATGATATAGTTATTTTATTACAATTAGTTTTAGTTTCAGTTGAAACAGTTATACAAATATTAAATTTTTTTAAAATAAATTCACTGAGTATTAAATATTTAAATTATTTTGTTCTTAAATATTCGAGAGAATAATTAGTGAGATAAAATTTAAAGTAAAATGACGAGAGAAATTTAGTAATTGGATTTTGCTGTATTTTAGAGTTTAACTAGAACAAGATGAGACTCTTGAAGATATAATTACTTTATAAAATCTTAGAAGATTTATTTGCGTTTTTATTTGCTTATAAATTTATCATTTATATTTTTTAACTACTTTACTAAAAATAATTGTTGAGATATTTCATTTTCCAATTATGCAACTCATCAATAATTATCCAGATATAATTTTAATCGGCTTATCGTACTAATTGATTCATCTGTTACATATATTTTTGGTATTAAATTGAACTACTGACATAATGATTAAATAAATTATTGACAGAGTGTTTTTTAAAAAATCATTATTGTTTCAAGTGTTAATTTAAAAAAAAAATTTTCAGTTCGGGCTGTTTATATTTTTCTCAATTTATCTATAAATTGCCTTATTAAGAAGGTTAATTGTAAGTTTACGTTTCACTATATTTAAAAATTGGTGTATTACCGTACGATGGACGGTGTGGCTCAATAAGTTATAGATCAAATTGGACGGAATATAGTATAGTACCGGATAGCTCAACTGGTAGAGCACTCGGCGCGATACCGAAATGGTCTGGGTTCGATTCCCAGTTCGGGCTATCTATATTTTTCTCAATCTATCTATAAATTGTCTCATTGAGAAGGTTAATTGTAAGTTTAGGTTTCACTATATTTTTAAATTATCTATCTAAACAACTATCTAAAAACCACTGAAAAAAAGATCCATTTGAGCCAAAGATATCGTATATTTGGATATGGCCAAATAAATATTTAATTGTGAAAAAGATATAATATATTTGAGTAGTTTAATTGCGTGAAATAAGTGATTTATTTGTGGCAAAGAAATGATCTAATTGCTACAAATAAATAAGGGCTTCAAATATATGTATAGTATCGCCAAATTTTAGGTTATTTGTCACAAATTTAATACCTTAACCACAAATATATCAATTACTTATCACAAATCAATTATATATGTCCGTCAAATTATAAAATTATTTGAATGAACTGTCATATTTTGTTGTACCGAATATATTTATTTGTCATTAAGAAATATTTTTAAAAAAGTCACATCTAAATTGATTTATTTGGACGAATATTTCTTATTTGCAGTGTGAGTAATACAAAAAAAAAACCTAAAAAAAGAAAATTTTAATTTGTATTTTTCATTCAACTCGTAAACTACTCAACCAATCAACTTCAAAATCTATTCAAATCTAAGTCTTGATAAGCTGATTGAATCGGTTGATTTGTTCGAAAGATATCGTATGAAAAAAATTAGTTTACACACATCCACACATACGTACACACACTCACGGAAGTCTATCCGGAAATGGTCAGAATAGCTTCCTAGGATCTCAAAACGTCAAGATCTGTTGAAAACTCGATTTTCGAAACTCGGACCGAAACCAATAGCTTCTCTTTTTTTTTTTAATTTTCAATTTTTATAGCGGGAAGTTAAAAAATGTATTGAAATAAAAATGAAACCCAGATATCTTAAATTGCTTTATAAATAATTATAAAATTACAGACGGACCTCTACTAAATAATTTATGATTTAGTTTATTAGCTGTTTAATTCAATTTTCTTGGAGCGAAATGAATAAAAGTGGAAATAATTTAAAAATTCTTGTTCACCCTTGTAGAAAAATTCTAACCGTCTAAATCAATGTCCCGTATCCACACAAAATTCATTTAAAACTTTCATAATAATTTATACAGACATAAAAATCTTTAAAAAACTTATAAATATTATTTTTATGCATTCAAATATTCTGCAATTTAAATTTACTGTAAAACTCATCAGTTTGTATTTAAAATTTTTTATAAATTTTATTGCGCAAATAAATACAGAGGAATCTAAAATGACAATCTGTGAAAAGATGGACAGGGTTGAAGCCAACTTCCGTTCAGTGGTCACACGTCCTTTCCGTCCACAGGGTATGGAAGATGGGATGCTTCTAGACAAGTACTAGAATACTCGACGAGGCAGCTCTCTGTGACTTCCGCGATAATCCGTAGGGTTCTGAACGGAAATGGCACAGGATCCATTGGGATAACCTTTCATTCACCAAGTTGTAAGGAACACGAAGCGAGAAATGGGTATGATGAATTTGAAAACCCACGGAGACTGAGTTTGATTAAAATTCACATTATCACCACGTAAATTATTATTTTGAAAATTTGAGAAGAAAACAAAGTTATTGATAAAACTACACTGTAAAAAATTCGCGGAGTGAATGCGGAGTGAATGAATTTTTAATTATTCACTCCCCTCCGGGTGAAATTCACTCCGCAGGGGAGTTTTCGCGGAGTAGATAATTTTTTAATAATTTAATCCCTCCGGAGTGAAATTCACTCCGGAGCGGAGTTTTGAAAATATTATTAATAAAATATGACTCCACTCAATAAAATCTAAGTAAAAATTCGCCTATTACATTGTTGATCAGCTGATATGCACACACATACGCACATACATATTTAGGCACACACGCGCACTCGCACACACACGCACGCACACATTTGCACACAAGCACACAATCGAACACACACACGCACACATTTGCACACACGCACACATTTTCACACACGCACAAATTTGCACACACGCACACATTTGCACACACGCACACATTTGCACACACGCACACATTTGCACACACGCACACATTTGCACACACGCACACATTTGCACACACGCACACATTTGCACACACGCACGAATTTGCACACATGCACGAATTTGAACACATGCACACATTTGCATACACGCACACAAACACATGCACACACCCAAACACACACATGCACGCAAACACACACTCGCACACACACACACACATTGTTTAGCAGTTTTATATAAATTATTATAGATTTATTTAAGTATTAAAACTCCGGACCGGAGTGAATTAGGAGTGAAATAAAATCCGCGTCACTCCGCAATCACTCCGCTAAAAAAAAACTCCCAATTCACTCCGCATGCGGAGTGATTTTTTTCAAAACTCCGGAACTCCGAGTGGCGGAGTGAATGCGGAGTGAATGCGGAGTGAATCCGGATTTAATTTCACTCCGAATTCACTCCGGATTTTTTACAGTGTAGTCTGTTATTAATTTAAATAAATAATATATTAATGTGTGTGAATAAATAAAAATGTCACGTGACACCTCTCGAGACAGAATTTATTTAAATATTGATTTTCCAATCGAAATAGAAACAAAACCTCTAAGTCATCGAATGCATACGTAATGTTAACTTCTGACAATTCTCAGAGGATAGCCAGTACAGGTGCAAGACCCGAAGTGCAATCTAAAATTGCAAGGTTACAATTCCAGAAAAATTTCCCATATATTTTTGAAGACCACCGAAAATATATATATATATTGAAGATAAGGAATATGATAAGATGATTGTAGAATTCAGTATCCGATTATTGTTGTCAAGCGAATCAAGATTTCATTGGAATAAAAATTTATGAGGCGCCTAGAGTTTCCAGTAAAATCTAATATAACGAGACACAGTTGGCACGAGTCGGCACTTGATAAAACATCGCAACATTGCGTCCGGGTTTGCCCCACGACATTACAGAAACTGTGGGAGTTATTCTCTATCCTTCACAGTCGGAAGACATGCATCAACCTATCACATAAGCATCGCGATCAATTTCAACTATGTATGTGTATATATTTATGTATATATATGAGTATATATATGTAGATGCATATACCAGAGCCATTAATACATGTTTCGTGACGGAGGTGTAGTAGAAAGTGTCAGTACAATTATCTCGGCTATTGGAAAGCATGAATTGCGTTTCCAGGCAATCCATTGGCTAATCGGAAAGCAGTAACGCGTCCCTGTAATTCGGTACACGTTACTAGAGACCGTCACAACCGATTAAGTTTACTCTCACTTGATGCTCTCTAGCTTTTGCTCCATTTTGACATCAAATAGACAAAGTACCATCCATTTGCACTATAATCATGCCATACTTTTGCACTTAAAAATTTTTTTTCGTGCACGCATTTTAGTTCGTTTTATTACCAAATAAATATTGATTTAGCACATTGAAAGCTTATTGTTGATATTTGTACAATAAATAATTTTAATATTTTAAATCAATCATAGTGTACACAGAAGAGAGCCGAGCGAAATGGGGGTAGTAAAAAATGCATACTTTTTTTAACCCAAATATGCTGAATTTATTACTTTTAGCTTGTTTTTTAAAATAATTTTCCATTACCGTAGGGGAAATTTTGTTTTTTAGAGTTTCCGGCCAAATGAGTGATTCCCGCTCTCTTATAATGAATCAGTGAAAAGTACTGTAGTCAGTGAATATTCACTACATAAGTAATCCCAAGTATATCAATGATTCAATCAGTGATATACTTGGGACAGATTCCCGCACAGTTAGAAATGTTGTATTCAAGTAAACACAAAGTTTGTGTCACTTTATTTTGTAACATAAAAAATGTGTTATACACTCTTTATTAACACATTGTGTTTGTTACTGTGGAATTCTTTGCGCCCTCTTGTGGCGATATTTCAACATAATCTTTGTGTTAAAAAGGGGTTACACTAAGTTTGTGTCGAAATTTTAACACAAATTTCGTGTTAACCGTTTTTAACAGACAAACGTTGTTGATTCACACAATATTTTTTACGGTGTTCTAAGGGTAGATCAGCATACTTGAGTTGGTTAGGTTATGTGCTTATGTTTATTAGTTGATTTTAACCCGAAAAATTTGTTAAATTTACATAAATGTTCTGTTAAATGTACACAAATTTTCTGTCAAAAGAATAGATTTCATGTGTTCAATTTTATTTGACATAAAATTTCTGTTAAAGATTAACACAAACGCAATGTGTTGAATTAACACAAAAATTTGTGTAGACCGTTTGCAACAGACGATTTGTGTTGAATTTAACACGAAATTTCTAACTGTGTATAGTGTGTTAAATTAACACAAAAAATTGAGTGGACCGTTTGGGACATGTGATTTGTGTCAAATTTATCACAATTTTTTAAACTGTGTCATAGGCAATTACTGATCTGAATTATTAAAAAATTGTCAGTGATACAATGCAATATTCAATTAAAGCGGAACAAAACAGAATGCGAAATAATAATAAACATAATTTGAAACAAGAGTATATAAAATTTCGTTCGTTAGTGAGTTTTAATTAAAATTTCTATTTAATTATAAAATGCATTAAAGGAATCCTTTTTTTGTTCGTGTGTAAAATGAAAAAGAATTTAGAGGGGATTAAATTGAGTAATTTAAATGCCCATAGAGATTAAGCACATACCCGGTAAAGATTTTGATTTTACTCAATTTGTAGAGGAAGTTAAGCAAGAACAAAAAATTTGTAACGTAAATAAAAACCGTTGGTTTTTCATACCCTCACCACCAATTTATATACTAGCACTCTTTTTTATTCCACGATTTTTCTTTTACTTCATCACTTTACTTCACATCCTTCCTACTCTACTATACTTTCTTTACTTTCGTAGCAGTAATGCAAACGATAGAATATCCGGGTTTTATTTCATCATCTTTTTTTTTTTTTACTAAATCAACAAACAATTGCATTAACAAAAAAACTCTTAAAATTATCCAACGATTATTTTTAATTTTCTTTAGCGAAGACTCTAATGTATAAAATATTTTAATTAACGTCAAAATATATTAAAAACTTAACAATTCGTTGCAACAAAAAATGAATTAGGTGCATAAACAAATTTTTATTAGTTTTTTTTTACATTAAGAAGACTTTTCGTATATTCATTCATTTATTTTGCCAGCGAGGAAAAAATTGACTGCAACGAATCGAGAGTGAATTCGGAGTGATTATGGATTTACTTTAAATCCAAATTCAGTCCATCACTAGAAATTACAGGGTCAAAAACAAATCACTCCGCATATGGGCTAAATAGGGAGTTTTTTTTCAGCAGAGTGATTTCGGAATGATCTGGATTTTATTTCAATCCGCATTTACTCTTATTCGCAGTTTTAATGTTGAAATAAACTCCGCTTTGGAGTAAATTTCACTCCGAAGAGATTAAATAAATAAAGAGTTATCCGCTCCCCAATCACTCTGAATTAACTGTGGATTTAATCTGCGTTCACTTTTTTGGAAAATTTTTACTGTAAAATTCTCTGTATGTAGTAAGACAAGTTTTCCTTTCAATTGTATATCAATCAATAACGAATTTTCGTATTCCAATATCTAAATTGATTATCTATATACTTTAACATCAAATAAATAGTATATTGCATAGTTAGGACACTAAGATAGTCTTTATGTGGCGAGGG
The DNA here is from genome assembly GCF_029852145.1 of Microplitis mediator. Classification (NCBI taxonomy): domain Eukaryota; kingdom Metazoa; phylum Arthropoda; class Insecta; order Hymenoptera; family Braconidae; genus Microplitis; species Microplitis mediator. Next base: position 15,094,440 of record NC_079979.1, read on the forward strand.
CAATGTTTTTAGCACGAGCCGTAGGGTTACATACACGCCCGGAAACGTATCTGAAATCATTGCGCTTGCCGGATAAAGACTATCTAAGTGTTCTACTATGCATTATATTTTATTCAACAATTGCCTGATTTACGCGATTAATGACAATCTGCAAAGCGAAGTCTGTGGCTGTTTAGCGACACGGTACACCCACAAAATTACAACAAACCATCGGCTTTAAAATTCAGAATTCATATTTAATTGATTTAAAATTTACTCGGATGTTTTAATTATTAATTTCAATATTTATTAACAAAATAAATACAACACAACCACGCGGTATAATCCACTCCCCATATGATGAATTGAAGTAACCATATTTAGTATACTAGCCATTCAACATGGATTTTGACAAAAAACTTCAAGTCGTTCAACGAGTTCTTACGATGTTTAATAGATGGAGCTCAGTTAAAAATCTTGAGACGCGTGGTGAAATGTCATTTCAACACTCACTTTTCACAACACCGGAGGAAGTCAAGGACAGCTATTTTGATTTTAACTTCTTTGCACCGGTCGATAAACAGCCGTTTAGGGTTCGCAACGCAGACGTCATAAAGCGCGCAAATCAGGCCTGCGTTAAATAAATATATTGTATAACATTTTTTATTTAATATATTCTCATTTATTTTTCTCAGAATAAAAGCTCTTAATATCATATGCACTCAGATACCACAAATGGTTAAATGAAACCCCAATAATTGATCAAGTGAATTGAAATCGAAAAAGAAAGAGATACTGTAAAAAAATGAAAAAGGATTTTCATAGACATTTATCTCAATTAAGTATTTAAAAACTGTAACTAAATGTATATAATAACGATCGGAAATAATTATTATACATGTATTGTTAAGTATATTTGCTGTCTACGATAATAAATACACATTTACTTTAAATATTTATTTAATATGAATAATAGTCATAATCATAAATAATAATTCAAATCACTAGTATTAAAATCCTCTATGAATAGTTATTCATAGCAATCAAACGTAAAAGCCTCTTATTGCCTTTTCAACGTTGTCAATAAAACACATTTAATCCCGCAGAATTCCAATTAATCACAGTATTGAAAGCTAAATAAATATTATCTCACCAAACACCGACAAATTCGAGTACCCAAAGTCTCACCCAACCTTCAGAGAGAAATGCTCTTTTAAATCTTTTATATATAGGAGACTCTCTTAGAATGCAAAAATATACTCAAACTCAACTTTTTTATTTTTAAATCATTGCTTTGTTAATGTATTTAAAATATAGTAAATAAATTGTGTTAACTTATTTTTTGTTATCATAAGGGAAACCCGTACAGGAAAAAGTTATTTTGAGTCAAGAAAATATTTAGGAAGAGGTGTGCGAATCTTCGAATTATTCGAATAAATCGAATATTTGATTCGAATTTTGAACCTAATGTCTCCATTTGATTCGATTCATCTTTCATTCGCACACTCTTAATTTCTACTTTATCTGAGAAAATTGACATTTCAAAAAAATTTTAATGAATCATGAACATTTACTTTTAGTCGAGAATTTTCGTTTTCTATGAAGAGCAAAATGAGACCCCATTTAAGAGACAGAAAAATATTATTTACTGAAAATTTTAAATTTAGTGCACTGCCTGAACTGATCAACTTAACCAATTTTTTTTTTTTAAATTATGGGTAAGCATTTTTGAACAAAAAGAAATTTTTTTTATCAAAAATAGTGTCTTGTTTTTCTCCGGTTCCCCTATTTTGTTTAACAATTATCACTCTTACATACAAATATAAATTTATTAATTTTATGGTATTTGTTATTTATTGTGTAATCGTTTTATAAATTAAATTATGCAGATGTACAATAAATAATTAATTTATTTGCACGCAAAAAAGATTTAATAATGGGCGAATGTAATTTTGCCGTCAATGAATAATAATTATTATTCATTAGATACAATGAGCAATTAAAAAAATTTAATTACAATAACATACTCGAACCGATTAATGGAATATCGAAATTAATTAAAAAATCTTTATTCAAAATTAAACGAAGAATTTATTTATTATTGACTTGCGAACAATTGATGTTTATTTATTTTATTAATTTCACACGCTGAATTACTTTTAGATTTGATATTTTATCACAGGGTTATTTTAATGGAAATTTATGTAAAGAAGAGCCAATAGGTCAATGGTAAATAGTGAATTTTTGATATAAATACGTGTAAGTAGCTTATACTTTGTTAATTTATTGAATAATTCGTTTATGGTTACATCAGAAGATATTAACCTGCTAATGGCCCAGGTCATTAAAATCAAAACGTAATGTGTTATTATGTTACATTTGGATTGTTTACACTCAAACGTTATTATAGTCCGCGGGATGAATACAGGTCGTTTTAATCTTTCGATTATTTAATTTTTAATTCATCGAAATTATAATTTTTAAATATTAACTATCATTAATACACTGTAAAAAGAGCGGTGATAAAAATGGACTAATTTTAACTCCATCCAGTGTTGAAATGAAAGTACACCGGTGTAGGAGGCGTAATTCGACGGTGTTAAAATACCGGTGTTAAACCGGTATAAAAGAGGAGTAATGCCGGTGTAAAAGCGGGGTAAACTGCGTCCGCTTGGAGTATTAACTTTAAAGATTATAAACCACAAAAATGTCAGTTCTTTATGAAAATTAATAAAAAATATTATTCATTAACAACTATAGTGATCGAGTTAGTAAAAATATTCACAAAGTAAAATATTTTAACACCGGTAAAGAATATATACACCGGCGGCGGCGTTATTTTAACACCGGGGAATTTTTTTTAACACCGGTACAGAATATTTACACCGGCGGCGGCGTTATTTTCACACCACTTTCAGTGTTGAAATTTAACACCGCCTATTTTAACACCTACACCGCTTGGACTTACCCCGATGATCTTTTACAGTGTATACTTATATAAGTAAATATAATTTTTCAGCATATTTTGATTAACTTCTAATTTAGGTTTTCACACTCCTCGCCCTTCCCTAATTTATTATGCCACCTAAATAAAAACTCTGTCATAAAAATTTTTCTCACGAGTTTACAGAACTTATGTTAATTTATAGATAACAATAATTATTAAATTTCATTGAAAAATTAAAAAATTTTTTTTTTCCGTTTTTTTTTTCGATGATGACTAATTTGCCTAAACGCGAAGAAAATTTTTTGGCAATCGGAATTTTGACCTAGGGGAGACCGGGGCAAGACGTTCCACCTAAGCCGGTTATTATTATTTGTGGCTTTTAACCATCAAGTCGATTTACTCTTGTCCAACTTGAACTCAATTCACCAAAATTTTGGTGAAGCTCCTGAAAAAACATTTTTTTTTTTGGAGCAAGACGGCCCCCTCCGAAAAAAATGGAAAAAAAAAAATTTTTTTTTTTAATTTTAAAAAAATTTCCCGCGTAACAAATGTTTATATTTTTCTCTTTAACAAATGTATTTACTTTAATATTACTCGAAATAACCTTTTTTGATATAATACGAGTCATTTTTTCACTTCTGTAGAAAATTGATTATTGGTTTTTTTAACTTTTTCAAATGCTCTATTTTAATCCAAATCCATATAATTAACCAAAAAATGATATTTCTATTAAATTAATCATGACTAGGTTATAATACTATGAAATACATTTTCTTTTAGAATTTTTGAGTGGTTCATTTTGCCCCAAGTTTCCCGTATCGGGCTAAAAATGAGTAAATAATCTAAATTTGTGATAATCAAAAGAAAACAAGAAAAAAAACTTTTTGGTTAATTTTTGAGGTGGGCCTTCTTGCCCCAGGTGGGCCGTCTTGCCCCGGTCTTCCCTACTATTTTTTTTTAAATAAATAAAGGAAGAGCTTAAGCATTTTTTTAGGGTTTACCCCCTTCCCCTCCCTCCCGTATATCACATTAATAATTTAAATAAATGCGTTAATTTATAAAAAATATTTGACGCGTCATAAACTTGTACGACTTTCACACTAATTCCTTATATAAATTTTTACAAAAATTAATCCTCCACAGTTATAACTTTTAAATGCAAGTCAGCGATGAAAAAAAAAAAAAATAATAATGACAATAAAATAAAATAATAGCCATTGAAAAATATAATACGATAGTCATACGTGAATGTCTTAACTATTCTCATATATTTCTCTCACTTCTGGCTTTCCATCCACAAAGTTTTCTGGAAAACCAAGTAATTTAAAAAGTTTCTGCCCCATGACATACCGCGATAACAAATTATCCCTGGTCCATTATCCACAAACGCGATTATGATAAGAAAAAAAGAGGGAAATAGTGAAGGAAAGATGTGAACTTTAATGCAGCAAACTCGTCGCCAGTTACAGCAAGATGGTAAAAGATACCAAAAGAGACGCCTGTTGGTAAGCATTGTACATTTTTTTTCAATCTACTCTATTGCAACTACCTACCATCACCACCATCACAGCTATAATAATAATAATCCCGAATCCCGTATCCCGTACAGTAACCGTTTGCTAACTCACTCATCGCCGAAAAAGTAAAAAGAAACTATGAGTTGCTGTGGAAGAAAAAGGAAAAATATTATAAAATACGAATGCGAAAACTGTTGAGAAGTATAAACCGGAAGTCTGCTGTTTCTTATTGTAAAAAACTAGAAAATACGATAACAGGCAACTACCAAACTAACCAAATTTAAATTAACGTTTCCTAACGACAGTTAACTATAATTATTTCATTATTTAATATACGATCGAAAAATAATATGACAAGAGTATATGCAGATTAAAAGTATGATGATAAAAAATTTTCAAATAAATACACGGGAACAAAAAAGGAATTTTTGGACATTTAAGGCCGATTCTGCACCGACTTTTTTGTTAGCCATCGATTGACCCTCTCTGAGCTCGAAAATAGCGGGAAGTTTTGAAGTTTGCTTACAGGATCAACCATTTTTGTGATAACGAAATCTTTGAAAAATTAAAAAAACTGCTAGGCCTAATTGTTGGAAAAATTTTACATTTATTTTACTTAAACTTTTCATCCTAATGTGACAAAAAATTGTATACACGCCTTAAAAGGATAATAGGATATCTTAACCACCCGTGTCAATGTCTGACGTTTCTTTCTACCCATGCAGGAGCTGCCAGAGTTGAACGACGGGGATCTACTTGGCCCAGCACTGGGGAACCTAGTCTTGGCCATTCAATGGCAACCCAGGCTTGGGCCAAGACTGGGTAACCTAGCCTTGGCCGTGACAATGATTACCCGAGCTTGGACCAAGACTGGGTGCCCCTGCCTTGGCCGTCCATTGGCAACCCAGACTTGGGCCAAGATAGGATTACCCAAGTTTGGCTATGCCTATGGTTTAATAAGTAGATCATATAAATGTATCAGTTCAACATTAGTAGGTTCGTCCAGTAGCTATCGTTCGGACCCAGCAATCAGAAGGACGGCAGTTCGCGCCCGGAGCCCAGCAGAATTTTCACCGAGATTTTTTCACATCATTTACCTCCTTTTTAATTGAATTTATTCGTTTCCTCGATGCATGGGCAAAGTCTGACAACCAAGCATGGGCCAGGTCTAGAAACCAGGTCTGGCCCAGTGTTATCATTCCAAAGTCCTACCAAGGCTGGACCAAGGCTGGCTTACAAGCTTGGACCACGGTTCTACATACTTGGGCCAAGCCTGGGCCCGTCGTACTTTCCTCTCTGGGTAAATGCCTAAAATACTATAAGGAGAGATAACTATTGTTGTATGAGAAAAAATGTGTCTGCTGTTTACTAAACTCAAAAATTGAAATTTAGTATTCAGAACTGCAGGCTTTTTTTTTATTTAAGGATTCGTGACTTATCATGACTGTTTGATTATAATATCAGTGAGTAATCAAATTCCGATCCAATATTCAATTGATCAGTCAATACTTTCTTATAACTCAACGCTATTACTAATCAGGAAGCCACCGAGAGAAATTATTGCCAAGCACTCATTATTTAAATTTTAAATTTTATTTATACTATATTAGATGGCAATAATTGGAGATAATAAAAACTACGATACGATTTAACAGAATTATTGTCTTTCATATTGAATATATTCATTAATATTTTCCTAAAAGCAATAATTAATATTATCGTTCAAGATTTTTCTCGCTATATTAGATTGCAATAACAATTACAAAAAAAAATAATTAGTCATGAGTAGATGGGCAATAATTGATTTTAGTGGATATTATTATGATAGAAAATTTTTAATTAAAGAAATATGTATATATAAAAAACTTTTAGTTAATCGTACTCGTATTATTTTATGGATCACTAGACCTCCTGTAACATATCTTAATCGTGAAGGTCGTAGAACCTATCGTGATTATTATCAAGAATACGGTATTCCGTGGAGAAGGGGTGATTATGAGATCCATAGGTTAATGATTGAATTATTTCAATTGCTGTTAAGAGGATATCGTATTTATGTAAAAAGTACTACTAAATTTCGTCAATTAGAAAGTTTTATGAATATAAATATTGATCTGCCAATTCAGATTTTAGATAACTTTGGATTTTACGAAAATATTCCAGTATCGAAAAGTGTTTGTTCTTTTCATTATAAGCGGCTGCCTCGATATTATTGCGCGTCTGTTAATGCTGAAAAAATGTTTAAATGGTTTACGGAAATGCCAAATTTGACCTACGTCATCGATTTCAATGGATATTATAACGGTAATAATCAATTTATTATAAAAGAAATCAGCATTTATGGATTAAATAATAACGGATCAATTGAGCATCATAATTTATTTGTAGCCAAGCTACCGAGTGGTAACTTATCAGATTCATCGAATCTTAGTAACAGCTATGACCGAAATTATTATGAAAAGTATGGAATAGATCGGACAAGTGGAACTCATGACTTAGCCTACCTTCTAACTATAGTGAAAAATATTTTCAGTCTTACTAGTGAAAAAAGTTATATATTTGTTAAAAACGAAAATAATAGATACGAATTGAGAAAAATTATCGATGAATCTAAAACTATTTTATGTTTAAATAAATTAAATTACAAAGAACAAATAACAATTGGATCATTAAATACTGATTGTATTTATCATACATCAGGAAATATTTATCGAAACATGTGTGCCGATTTTAGAGCTCGAATGATGGTTGAGTGGATTGTGAAAATGGAATATTATAAATATGAAAATATAACTGGAAAAATATTATTCGACGTTGCTTTACTACGAGAACGAAATATGTTTTATAATCATCAATAATACTAATCATTTAAATTTAATGATTAAAAATAAAAAAAAAAAGTATAACAAATTTTTGTAATATTCCCATGAATGATTGATTTTAATTTTTGCACACCTCGAACGCGAAGCGAAATGCTTCGAGACTCAAAACCTTCATACGACTGATTGATTTTAACATCAGTTGGTAATCGATACCCACTCGCTATTGATGTAATAAGTCGATGTTTGCTGATTATTCAACGCTATAACCTAAAATATGGGACATATTTAATGTGTGTTGAAATAATACACTTATAACACACTTGGTTTTAAAGTGTGCATAATTTATGCGATGATTTGCGTGCCACAATCACTTCAGTAATAAAAACGAATAATTCCTCTTTAAATCTTAGAAAATCGTTGTAAGGTACCCGCGGGTAATAAGGCCTAAGTGACAGAAATTATATTCAAAATAATCGCCTCCGCTAAAGGCTACTCTAGTAGAAGAGTCTTGCATAGAGATGTTACGACAAGTTTATAGAGTCCCGATACCACGTTCCCTGTCTTCTATATTTCATCATCCGTCATATGCTGTCGTAGCGCAGATGAAATTATAAAAAATAATCTAGCCTTCTGACTCCTAAAAAGTATTGTTGCTAAATTTAAGTGATGGTTCATCTCTAATACCAATTTTATTGAGTATAATTAAACTATTGCAGTTTGTTTAACCCATAGGGCTTATTACCCTACCGTAATAAAATAAGGCCTATTCGTATAGTTTGTGGAAAAAGTTTAATTTTTTGTTTGTTTATGGTAAAAATCACCATTACTTCATTACATTTTATGGGTAATGTATTAAAATAAAGATTAATGATACATTTCGATCATTAAATGCAATATTTCCGATGCTATTCAAAATCTCCCTTAGCTAGGCCTTATTACCCACCGGTACCTTATTCTTTTTTAATTTTATTTATATTTTATTAGAAAAAACTAATTGAATATAATAAAGACTACCAAGTGATTCATTAACTCAATCATTGTTATGCCGAAAATAGCTATAATTGATTTTAGTGGATATTATTATGACAGAAAATTTATTATCAAAGAAATACTGATATTTCAACATCTTCCAAATGATTCCTCGAGTAATAATTTTATAGTAACATTAACTTCTGATCCAAATCTTGAACGTGAAAATCGTAAACAATATCGTAAATTTATTAAAAGATGTGGCATTCCATGGTATTGTGGAGATTATGAAGTCCGCTTTTTACGTCGCGATTTATATGATCTTATAATAGATGATTATAGTATTATCGTAAAAAATGATGTTAGAATTCGTCAACTGAAAGAATTTCTCAATATTAATGATCTTCAGAATATATTTATTTTCGATGACTATGGATTTTATGATGATAATTCACTACGAATAGATTTTTGTCCGGTTCATCTTGGTTCGCGGCGTCGATTTTATTGTGCGTATAATAACGGTATGAAAATGATAAAATGTTATTGGAACATGTTACAAATCACTAATATGATAATTGATTTCAATGGATATCACGTTAATGACAAAGACTTTATTATGAAAGAATTTAGCATTTTTGGATTAAACAAATATGGAGTTATTGTGTACCACAATTTCTTTGTATCTAAACCACCGACTGACATAGAAAATTTATCAAATGTTATAGACATTTATCATAAAAAATATTTTGAGAAATACGGAATAGATTGGTCGGATGGTTCTCGTAAATTATCGCATCTTCAAACCATAATAAGAAATATTTTCGAAATTTGTAATTCAATTCAACAAATATTTGTGAAAAACAAAGACTATAGAAACGAATTGAGAAAAATAATTAATGAACCAGCTCAATTTATATGTTTAAATAAATTTAATTACAAGGAAGAATCAACAAGTGAATCATTACAAACTGATTGTATTTATCATAAACCTGGAAATATTTATCAAAATATGTGTGCTGATTTGAGAGCTCGAAAAATGGTTGAGTGGATTGTGGAAATGAAATATTATAAGAAAAAAAGACTAGAAAGAAAAATATTATTCGATGTTGCTCTACGGCGAGAACGAAATATGTTTTTTGTGACAGAGACTTGAAATGTACGACATTTAGCGCCTATAACCGGCAGCTAAAAATATTAGATAAAATACAGCTGGTAAAAAAGATAACTAACCGTTCGAATAGTGACGTCATCGTCGGATCAAAAAATATTTTTTGGTTACACGTGCGATAGCAAACGACCAAAACATATCGAAGTAACTTAACGAGCCATCTCGTGACAAAATTTATCATCATTTTAATTCGTACAATTATGGACTTCTATCTCATTTTCAACAAATACTCAAAACAATCTTACCAAATAAATAAACACGGGTTTATAACCTGCCATTTATAGGCACTAAATGTAGTGAATTTCAAATATCTGTCACAAAAACTAATGTATTTATCTAGTACAATCGAGTCTAAGGAGCTCGCACTCGATAGATAAACTACTGTTATAATCATCAATAATAATAATCTTTTCAATTTAATGATTAAATGTCGAAAAAAAAGTATAACATATTTATTTAATATTCCCATGAATAATTAATTTCAATTTTTGGACACCTCGAAAGCGAAGCGGAATAATTCGAGGCTCAAAACCTTCATATGACTGATTGATTCTAACATCAATAGGTAATCTAATTCCCACTCGCTATTAATGTAATAAGTCGATGTTTGCTGATTATTCAACGCTATAACCTAAAATATGGGACATATTTAATGTGTGTTGAAATAACACACTTGCAACACACTTGGTTTTAAAGTGTGCATAATTAGTACTATGATTTGCGTGCCGCAATCACTTGAGTAATAAAAAAAAATAATTCTTAATTAAATCTTGGTAAATCATTATTATTTTTAAAATTTGATTTATATTATATTAGAAGACACTAATCGAAAATAATAAAGACTACAAAGTGATTGAACGTGAATTAAACTCGATTAGTACCATGCCGAGAATAGCTATAACTGATTTTAGTGGATATTATTATGATAGAAAATTTATCATCAAAGAAATAATGATATTCAAACATTATCCAGATGATTTCTCCGGTAATAAGTTGAGAATAACAGCACCTCCTGGACCATGTATTGGTCGTGGAAATCGTAGACATTACCGTGATTTTCTTAGAAGTTGCGGTATTCCATGGTATAGGGGAGATTATAATGTCCGCGTATTACGTAACGAATTACTTCATCTTATAATGGATGATTATAGTATTTACGTAAAAGATGATGTTAAATTTCGACAACTGAAAGAATTTCTCGGTCTCGGTAATCCTCAGAGAATATTTAGTTTAGGTGACTATGGATTAAGTGTAGAAAATCCAATACGGAGAATTTTGTGTCCCTTTCATCGTGGTCCACGGAGTCGATTTTATTGTGCGTATCATAATGGTATGCCATTGTTAATATGGTATTGGAGACTGATCAAAATTACTAATGTGATAATTGATTTTAACGGATATTACATTAATGGTAATAACTTTATTATAAAAGAATTTAGCATTTATGGATTAAACAACTATGGAGTTATTGTGTACCACAATTTCTTTGTATCTAAACCACCGACTGACATAGAAAATTTATCAAATGTTGTAGACATCTACAATCGAAAATATTATGAAAAATTCGGAATAAATTGGTCGGATGGTACTCATGAATTATACCATCTTCGAACCATAATAAGAAATGTTTTCAAAATGAGTAATGCAATTAAATATATATTTGTTAAAAACAAAGATTATAGAAATGAATTGAGAGAAATAATTAATGAACCAGCTCAATTTATATGTTTAAATGAACTTAATTACAAAGAAGAAACAACAAGTGAATCATTACAAACTGATTGTATTTATCATACACCTGAAAATATTTATCGACATATGTGTGCCGATTTTCGAGCTCGAAAAATGGTTGAGTGGATTGTGAAAATGAAATATTATGAAAACAATACAAGAGAAGAAGCAATAAAACAAAAAATATTGTTCAATGTTGCTCTACGGCGAGAACGAAATATGTTTTACAATCATCAACAACAATCATTATAATTTAACAACTTGATGTGAAAAAACATATGAAATATTTCAAATATTCCTATAAATGATTAATTTTAATTTTTGCACACCTCGAATGCAAAGCGGAATGGGTCGAGACTCAAAATCTTCATATGATCGATTTATTGTAACCTTAGTTGGTAATCGAATTCCAACTCAGAATTGAAATCATAAGTCAAAGTTTGCTTAGTATTCAACGCTATGACTAATCGTTGTCAGGAAGTAAACATGAGAAATTGTAGCTAAGCATAACAGTACATTGTGCAATAAGTGCGTTAAGTTGTCCATTCCTGCAATAGACAATATCGTACGAATTCCACATACACTAAAATCTCCCTAATGTGACTCTCGGTAGTGTTACACTCTCTAAACTAAACAAGAAAATTTATTCTTAGATAAATCTTGGAAAATCATTATGATATTTTTAAAAGCGGCTGAGGCAGCCGTTCGGCACACGCGTGGCTCGGGCGATCACCGAAGTTAAGTAGCATTGAGCATGGCCACTACTTGGCTGGGTGACCGTTTAGCCACGCGTTGGGTTCGAACGAAGGTCTCTGTCCGTTAGGCGCGGGATGAAGATCCAGTGATCGGTAAAATGGGAATTTTATCGACCACTGGAGCTTCACCCAAACCGAACTGTACTGGCAATGGTTTTCTCTGTGGTTTTCCTTGCCCCTATACCCCCACAGCCAAGGTGGAGGATAGGGTATCGCCGTAATGGTACAGTACAGTATAAGCACAAGTCGGGCCACAGCCGCACAATGAAAAGCAGATAAAGAAAGGAAGCAGTTGCGATGTAAAGGCAAAAAGTGTAAAAGGTCGTACATGCGGCTATACACTGGAACAATTATTCATTCATTCATTATGATATTTTTTAATTTTGTTTATATTATATTAGAAAACAATAATTGAAAACATTGAAAACTACAAAGTGATTCAACGAAAATCGAATTCGATTAGTGAGATGTCGCAAATGATGATAATTGATTTCAATGGATATTATTATAACAGAAAATTCGTTATCAAAGAAATAATAGCAATTGGAAGTTTTGGACCTGATTCCATGAATATTACTTCCAGAGTAACAGCACCTCCTGGGTCATGTTTAGGACCCGAGAATCGTAGGCATTACCGTGATTTTCGTAGAAGATGCGGTATCCCATGGAATAATGGAGAACATAATATCTGCAGATTACGTCGTGATTTACTTGATTATGTAGATGATGAAGATTGGGTTATTTACGTAAGAAATGATGTTAAATTTCGTCAATTGAAAGAATTTCTTAATTTCGATAATCCTCAGAATATATTTATTTTCGATGACTATGGATTTTATGAACAAAATTTAATACGGACAAATATTTGTCCGGCTCATGAGGCTCCGCTGCCTCAATTTTATTGTGCATATTATAGTGGTATGGAAATGATCGAATGGTATTTGAATATGTTAAAAATGACTACTGTAATAATTGATTTTAACGGATATTACATTAATGGTAATAAATTTATTATGAAAGAATTTAGCATTTATGGATTAAACAAATATGGAGTTATTGTGTACCATAATTTCTTTGTATCTAAACCACCGACTGACATAGAAAATTTATCAAATGTTATTGACATCTATAAGCGAAACTATTATCAAAAATATGGAATTGATTGGTCAGATGGTACTCATGAAATATCGCATCTTCAAACCATAATATTCAATATTTTCAAGATTGCTAATGTTATTGAACATATATTTGTCAAAAACAAAGATTATAGAAACGAATTAAAAAAATTAATTTTCGAATATGCTCAATGTACATATTTAGATAAATTAAATTACACAGAAGAAATGACAAGTGAATCAGTTGACACTAAATGTATTTATCACACACCTGGAAATACGTATCGAAACATGTGTGCCGATTTTCGAGCTCGAAAAATGGCTAAGTGGATTATGAAGATGAAATATTATAAGGAAAAAACAATAGAAGTAACAACAAAACCGAAAATATTGTTCGATGTTGCTTTACGACGAGAACGAGATATGTTTTACAATCATCAACAATAATCATTAAAATTTAACAACTTGATGTCAAAAAACATATGAAATATTTCAAATATTCCTATAAATGATTGATTTTAATTTTTGCACACCTCGTATGCGAAGCGGAATGTGTCAATACTTAAAACCTTTATATGACTGTTTTATTGTAACCTTAGTTGGTATTCGAATTCCAACTCCATATTGAAATCATAAGTCAATGTTTGCTTAGTATTTAACGCTATGACTAATCGTTGTCAGGAAGTAAACATGAGAAACTGTAGCTAAGCATAACAGTACATTGTGCAATAAGTGCGTTAAGTTGTCCATTCCTGCAATAGACAACATCGCACGAATTCAACATACACTAGAATCTGCCTGATGTGACTCTCTGGAGTGTAACACTTTCTCTAAATTAAACAAGATTCTCTCCCTAATGTTAACAGTCCTATTACGTTTGCCTATTACAATGTTGACAGCCCTGTCTCCCATTACGTTTTTTTGCGCGACCAATCAAAATAAAGCTTAGTGTCAGGCAAATCAAATCTTCCCACCTGCGTCTATATTATTGCATACAACTAAATCCTAACCTAAAAATGTTTTCTTGTATATTACGCATTCTACCGCGCAGACCTGGTGCACATAAGACACGAATATTGGTATAGTGGGGATGACAGGATTTGTTAACATTACGGATTGGTCATGGACAGGAGTGTTAACATTACGGAAATTTTACTATTCTATTTTTAACTTCCCGCTAAGAAAATTGTAAATTTTCAAAAATTCGGGAAGTTATTGGTTTCGGTCCGATTTACAAAAATCGAATTTCCATCAGATGTCGACGTTTTGAGGTCCTAGGAAGCTATTCTGACTAATTTCACGATGATGTCCGAGTGTATGTATGTATGTATGTACGTACGTACGTACGTATATAAATACCTGTATTTTTTGAACGGATGAACCGATTTTGAAGTTTAAGGTGTCATTCGACGCGGATTGTCAATATCTCGAAGCCGAGAGAAAAGTGAGCTTGATCTGTAGGGCTCGTTTAGAGATATTCCAGAAATAAATTTTTTTCAAAAATGTTTTTTTTTGATAACTTTTAATGTGCTCGATAGGTTGATTCCAAAATGAACTGGGCTCTAGAGCTTTATAAGCCGCGTCGAATGCCACCTCAACCATCAAAATCGGTTCATTCGTTTAAGAGAAACCGTTGTCGAAAGAATTAAAAAAAAAAATTTTTTTTATTTTTTCTGAAATATCTCAAAAACAACTCGATAAATCGAATCCAACATTTGATCAGCTTTAGAACTTGACAAAACGCGTCGACTGCCGCCTCAACCATCAAAATCGGTTAATTCGTTCGCGAGATATCGTGGGAGAAAGAAATGCTAAAAAATGGTTTTTTACAAAACAATGGCATACAAAAGTATTTGCGAGCTTGAAGAGCTCGAAAATGTATTCACAATAGTGTTTTCGAGCTCAACGAGCTCGAAAACAGCGGGAAGTTTTGGGGCTGGCCCGCAGGGTCAACTTATAGACCGATTTTTTTTTACTAACGCGGCATAAGTACTATCTAAATAATTGCTTTTTTTATTCGGAAAATAGATGTTTGCGTATTCTACTTCTACTTCGATATTTACATTGTAAAACCAAATATATAGTTGAAATTAACACAATCGGCAAATAACATTCTGGAACACTTTAAGCAAACTATTTATATTTAACACACCGTGGCATGCGATGAGTTGTGTGCGGAAATCATTTAAGTACACGCTGAGAATTTGTTCCGTCGCGGAATAATTTTCTTATTTTATTTTATTATTTTACGTATATTTAATTAACTTTAATTTACACACATTCTTATAATATTTTAGTATTTTTAGTTTAAAATATTTGTCCCTGGAATTTGGGAATTACTCATCTTTTTTTATTTTGCATTTTTTATTTTATTGTTATATTAGCTTCACTCATTTTACCTTCTGCTAAACATCTGTTTAGGATTGAGCTATAAGTTTATGTTTATGTCTAAATATTTTTTGCTTAAGTAAACGGCCAAACATCGGTCTATTGTTTAGGGATTAAGTTTAAATTTAAAATTGTAAAATACTTCAAGTCCCATGTTTTACAACTCCTTTGCTCCTTATCCTGGAATTATTTAAGCCCTATCATAAATCAGTCCGGACATCTGTTCCAAAGTGCACTCGTCTACTTTCCAAAATAGTCCGGTCACCATTTTTCTTGTATCTCACTCCCTCGGCTCGTCCTCTTTCACTTTCCTTTCGTTCCCTTTCTACGCCGCCACACTCCCACGATGATACCACTCTTCCACTTTTCTCAGGCCCTTCTAATGCCCTTCGCGCTCCAATCACAACCCTTGGTTTTCCTCTTTTCCTTCTAGCACGCCCATTTTTCCCTCAATCTTAGTTTCTTAAGTTTAACGCTAAGATATTTTTGTAAGTGTAAAAATCAGTTGTATTCTATATTTTAAAAAGATCAGCAGCATTGAGCTTGGTCTAATAAATTGACACCAACGTTTATTTAACAAAATTGATTGTTAAACTTATTATTCTTAACAAAATTGCTTGTTAAGATTTACCATAATTTAACAAAATTGCTTGTTAAAATTATTATTATTTAGCAAAATAAATTGCTAAATTTATTATCAATTAACAAAATTAATTGTTAATTCATTCTCACGGCAAACTAGTCGCGAGACATTTCAGAATTTTATGGAAATAATTACTATCTCATGACGGTAAAATTAATTTTCTTCTCGCGATTTTGCCCCCCTCCCCCTACCCCTATGCATATATGTATATATATCTAATCATTTCTGTTAAAAAAATTTTAAGAACCCGTTTGGCTTAAAAATATCCGTAGGTTTTCGAAGTCTAGGTAGTTCATTTTACCCGCCCCCCCCCCCCACCCCTAAACTTTTTATGTTCAAAATTTGGGGGGCCCATTTTACCCCCGAATATTTCGAGACATCCAAAATTTCAGGGGGGCCATTTTGCCTCCCCCCCCCCCCTTTCCCTATATATAACTGAGTGTATCATGAAAAAGCTGATGAGTGACTTTTACATACGCGATGGTAACTATTACCATCGCGGTATAGTAAACATTGTTACCGAAAATTATAAATATTGTTATCTGTGATGTATGTGATTACTATTATTGGTGAGAGTTATGATTATTCGGGGGTATTAATAGTTAGCATCATATGATAGTTTTTAATAGCATTATTGTATAAAACTCTAAAATTATCATACAGTATGGTAACTATTAAAAATCCACGATGAGAATCATTACCATAGAATTCTCAGCGTGTAATAAAAAAAATTAATTCTTAATTAAATCTTGGAAAAACATTATGATATTTTTTAATTTTGTTTGTATTATATTAGAAGACAATAATTGAAAATATTAAAAACTACAAAGTGATTCAACGAGAATCGAATTCGATTAGTGCGATGTCGGTAGTGATGATAATTGATTTCAGTGGATATTATTATGAAAAAAAATTTGTTATCAAGGAAATGGTAGTAATTAAAAGTTTAGGACCTGATTCCATGAATATTACTTCCAGAGTAACAGCACCTCCTAAGTCATGTTTAAGACCCGAGAATCGTAGGAATTACCGTTATTATCTTAGAAGATGCGGTATCCCATGGAATAGTGGAGAACATAATATCCGCAGAGTACGTCGTGAATTACTTGATTATGTAGGTGATGAAGATTGTGTTGTTTACGTAAAAAATGATGTTAAATTTCGTCAACTGAAAGAATTTCTCAATTTCGATAATCCTCAGAATGTATTTATTTTAGATGACTATGGATTTTATGAAGAAAATTTAATACAGACAAATATTTGTCCGGCTCATGAGGCTCCGCTGCCTCGATTTTATTGTGCGTATTATAGTGGTATGGAAATGATGAAATGGTATTCAAATATGTTAAAGATGGCTACTATAATAATTGATTTTAACGGATATTACATTAATGGTAATAAATTTATTATGAAAGAATTTAGCATTTATGGATTAAACAAATATGGAGTTATTGTGTACCATAATTTCTTTGTATCTAAACCACCGACTGACATAGAAAATTTATCAAATGTTGTTGACATCTATAATCGAAACTATTATCAAAAATATGGAATAGATTGGTCAGATGGTACTCATGAATTATCGCATCTTCATACCATATTACTCAATATTTTCAAGATTACTAATGAAATTATACATATATTTGTCAAAAACAAAGATTATAGAAATGAATTGAGAAAAATCATTTTCGAATATGCTCACTGTACATATTTAGATAAATTAAAATACACAGAAGAAATGACAAGTGAATCAGTTGACACTAAATGTATTTATCATACTCCTGGAAATACTTATCGAAACATGTGTGCCGATTTTCGAGCTCGAAAAATGGTTGAGTGGATTGTGAAAATGAAATATTATGAGGAAAAAACGCCAGAAGAAACATCAGATCCAACAGTATTGTTCGATGTTGTTTTACAACGAGAACGAAATATGTTTTACAATCAACAACAATAATCATTATAATTTAACAACTTTATGTGAAAAAACATATGAAATATTTCAAATATTCCTATAAATGATTGATTTTAATTTTTGCACACCTCGTATGCGAAGCGGAATGTGTCAATACTCAAAACCTTTATATGACTGACTTATTGTAACCTTAGTTGGTATTCGAATTCCAACTCCATATTGAAATCATAAGTCAATGTTTGCTTAGTATTCAACGCTATGACTAATCGTTGTCAGGAAGTAAACATGAGAAACTGTAGCTAAGCATAACAGTACATTGTGCAATAAGTGCGTTAAGTTGTCCATTCCTGCAATAGACAACATCGCACGAATTCAACATACACTAGAATCTGCCTGATGTGACTCTCTGGAGTGTAACACTTTCTCTAAATTAAACAAGATTCTCTCCCTAATGTTAACAGTCCTATTACGTTTGCCTATTACAATGTTGACAGTCCTGTTTCCCATTACGTTTTTTCGCGCGACCAATCAAAATAAAGCTTAGTGGCAGGCAATTCAAATCTTCCCACCTGCGTCTCTATTATTTTATACAATCAAATCCTAACCTAAAAATGTTTTCTTGTATATTACGCTTTCTACCGCGCAGATCTGGTGCACATAAGACACGAATATTGGTATGGTGGGGATGACAGGATTTGTTAACATTACGGAATGGTCCTGGACAGGAGTGTTAACATTACGGAAACTTTACTATTCTATTTTTTTTTATCAATGCGGCATAAGTACTATCTAAATGATTGCTTTTCTATTCGAAAAATAGGTGTTTGCGTATTCTACTTCTATTTCGATATTTACATTGTAAAACCAACTATATAGTTGAAATTATCACAATCGGCAAATAACATTTTGGAACACTTTAAGCAAACTATTTATATTTAACACACCGTGGCATGCGATGAGTTGTGTGCGGCAATCATTTAAGTACACGCTGAGAATTTTATGGAAATAATTACTATCTCATGACGGTAAAATTAATTTTCTTCTCGCGATTTCCCCCCCCCCCCACCCTACACCTATGCATATATATATATATATATATATATAGGGGAGGGGGGGCAAAAGGGGGTACCTAAGGAAATACTAAGTTTTCGAGGACTAAAATACGCTAAATCTTTTTGTTTTTAGTGATATTCGAGGTAAATAGACAAAATTTTTAGCTGCCGTTAAAAAGTAAAATTTTTATTTTTGGCGGGCAAAACGGGGTACCCTTAAAAAAAGTTGAAAAAAAAAAATTTCTGAAAATTGATCAAATTTTATTACTTGAATCTTTTGTATGTAATATACATAAAGAAAAATTACATTTCACATCATTGGTGGACACGAAGGCAAAAAAAAAAATTTTTGTGAGGCAGAGAGGCCTCCCTTCAAAAAATGATATTTTTTTTTTTTTTTTTTTAAACTGTTTTCATTATTAAGAATGTATTTCTTTCTCTTGACAACTATTTTTGGTTTTATAATACTCAAGAAAATTTTTTTTAAATGTAATAAATCGTTTCCCCTCGATTAGCTTAATTACTAATTGCTATTTAATAAAAAAAAACAATTCTGTATTTCTTATTTGTCATTATTTTGAACCCAAAAAACGTGTTTTTTGATTTTTTAGGTTGCAGATTATTTTGCATTATTTAAAATATTTTTATCAATAAAAAAATAAAATATTATTTTCGAATATTTTTAGTGGCCAAATTTGCCCCAGCTATAACAAATCAGCCGAAAAATGGATTAATGTATTATATTTTATTTAATTTGACGATAAAAATATAAAAGAATCATTTTTTCAAAATTTTCGGCTGGTCCATTCTGCCTTAGGTGTTATGGGTAAGGCTAAAAATGCGGAATTATATCAAATTTTTTTTAATTTAACGATAAAAATTTGAAAGAATCATTTTTTCAGAATTTTCGACTGGTCCACTTGCCCCAGGTGCATGCGTAGGGCTAAAAGTGCGCAAATATATCGGATTTATTGTCGCGTACTGATATCACGACAATTGATTAGGGGGTTAGTTGGTGGTAGGTTATTTTGTAAGTTTTAGGTACCCCATTTGGCTAAAGTATAAGTCTGTACTTTAGTAAAGAGGAGTGTTTAGAAGAATTGCAATTGGTTAAAAACTTTGAGTAGGCGTAAAGGGTGGTGTCTTAGAGGGTGTCATAGAGAGGTGACATTTAGAGAGAAAGACCCAACGGGTCAGCGAGCGTGGGACTTAGGTACCGAAGTAAGAGCGGTAGTCGCGTAGCGTTTTAGTTGCTGCGGTCATAAATAATATTTTATGACGGTTTGAAGGACGAATAAGTTGGACAGGAAAACTAAGAAAATATAAAGGTTTAGATGTTTACGTATATATAAAAAAAGGGTTTATGTGAGGACTCAAAAATAAATAATTTTTCGAAAAGAAATTATATGTAGCCTTAGTGAGCGTGAGAGTAAAAGAGTTGTAAAATCATAAAATTGGAGAGCGTGTGAAACTAGGAAAAAACTGCACATTTGGTTGGCAGATGTAAAAAAGATAAATTTTTCGAAAGAAATATTTTAGTTTTGAATTTTATAGTTATATTCATTTAAAAGTATGTATTTTTTATTGTGTAAGTCTTGGTACTGAACATTTATACTAATTAGACGAAAAAAAAAAATTTTTTTTTTTTATAAAATTTTGAGGGTACCCCGTTTTGCCCACCCTACCCCCTTTTGCCCCCCCCCCTTCCCCTATATCTAATCATTTCTGTTAAAAAAATTTTAAGAACCCGTTTGGCTTAAAAATATCCGTAGGTTTTCGAAGTCTAGGTAGTTTATTTTACGGTTGCCCGCGTTTTCATCCCCAGACAAAACCTCCCCAGACAAAACGTCCCCCGACAAAATATCCCCAAGAACTCCCACCCAGTTATTTTAGTTGTAATACTTATTCAGAGTGACAATTCCAAACAAGAATTGATGTTGTGAGTATATGTAAAGGTGATGTCACATAAACCGCCATTTTGATGTTAAACTGACACGTGTACACTTAAATATCTACTTGAAAAACTGGTCGATAATTTGTAGATATCGCGAATTAAAATGTGTAATTTGCCGCGTTAACTCGCCAAACTTATAATCTTTATCAAACATAAAGTTTAATAGCCACCGAACAATATTAGGTTTCATCCCAGATGTGTTGGTGGAATCGTCAGTGAGGCACCTCCAACACATCCTGCCTCATACCTAACACTGAAGTTACCAAAAAATTATAAATGGGTTGGACCTATAACGCCACCGTCCATCGTACGGTTTTAAATAAAATTAATTATTAAATATTTTAATTTTTATTTAATCTATTATAAGATGGTAAGTAACCGGCTACACGTATGTAATTAAACGCCATCTGTGTGTATACGGTTGACTTTTCTATTGTTTATGTGCCACATCACCATACAAACTCATTTCAAAACCGTTTCGAATAGAAGTCCCCAGGGTCAACCCTCGGGGGATATTCTGTCCAGGGGATATTCTGTCCGGGAACCAAAACGCCGGCAACCTATTTTACCCGCCCCCCCCCCCCTCAAATTTTTTTATCTTAAAAATTTGAGGAGCCCATTTTGCCCCCAAATATTTCGAGACATCCAAAATTTTAGGGGGGCCATTTTGCCCCCCCCCTCCTTTTTCCCTATATATAACTAAGTGTATCATGAAAAAGCTGATGAGTGACTTTTACATACGCGATGGTAACTATTACCATCGCGGTATAGTAAACATTGTTACCGAAAATTATAAATGTTGTTATCTGTGATGGGTGTGATTACTATTATTGGTGAGAGTTATGATTATTCGGGGGTATTAATAGTTAGCATCATATGATGGTTTTTAATAGCATTATTGTATAAAATTCTAAAATTAGCATACAGTATGGTAACTATTAAAAATCCGCGATGAGAATCATTACCATAAAATTCTCAGCATGTAATAAAAAAAATTAATTCTTAATTAAATCTTGGAAAATCATTATGATATTTTTTAATTTTGTTTCTATTATATTAGAAAACAATAATTGAAAACATTAAAAACTACAAAGTGATTCAACGAGAATTGAATTCGATTAGTGCGATGTCTCAAATCATGATGATTGATTTCAGTGGATATTATTATAACAGAAAATTCGTTATCAAAGAAATGGTAGCAATTGAAATTGATGGACCTGATTCTATGAATATTACGACCAGAGTAACAGCACCTCCTGAGTCACGTTTACGACCAGAGAATCGTAGGCATTACCGTTATTTTCTTAGAAGATGCGGTATCCTATGGAATAGTGGAGAACATAATATTAGCAGATTACGTCGTGATTTACTTGATTATGTACGTCATGAAGAATGTTATGTTTACGTAAAAAGTGATGTTAAATTTCGTCAATTGAAAGAATTTCTTAATATCGATAATCCTCCGAGTGTATTTATTGTGGATGACTATGGATTTTATGAAGAAAATTCAATACGTACAAATATTTGTCCGGCTCATGTTGCTCCGCTGCCTCAATTTTATTGTGCGTATTATAGTGGTATGGAAATGATCAAATGGTTTTGGAATATGATGAAAATGACAACTGTAATAATTGATTTTAATGGGTATTACATTAATGGTAATAAATTTATTATTAAAGAATTCAGCATTTATGGATTAAACGAATACGGAGTTATTGTGTACCACAATTTCTTTGTAGCTCAACCACCGACTGATGTAGAAAATATATCAAATGTTATTGACATCTATAATCAAAATTATTATCAAAAATATGGAATAGATTGGTCAGATGGTACTCATGAATTGTCGCATCTTCATACCATATTACTCAATATTTTCCAGTTTGCTGTTTCAATTGAAGATACATTTGTCAAAAACAAAGATTATGGAAATGAATTGAAAAAAATAATTTTCGAATATGCTCAATGTACATATTTAGATAAACTAAATTACACAGAAGAAATGACAAGTGAATCAGTTGACACTAAATGTATTTATCATACACCTGGAAATACGTATCGTAACATGTGTGCCGATTTTCGAGCGCGAAAAATGGTTGACTGGATTGTGGAAATGAAATATTATGAGAAAAAAACAAGAGAAGAAGCAATAGAACGACAAACGCTATTTGATGTTAATTTACGCCGACAGCGAGATTTGTTTTATGATCATCAACAGTAATTATCTAAAAGCGAACACCTCAATCGATCGTTACAATTATTATTATTTTATGTCTTAATCATGACTTACATTTTATTATCATGATATAATTTTTATTTTTTTCCGATTATTAATTTTTAGTATTTTCAATTTTTCAAAAATATTCGGCTTTTTTTTTAAATTCGCTTTTTTTTTTTTTAGCCCTACCGTCTCACTAGTGCACTGCGCCAGGAGTTGGTAAAGAAAAAAAAATATCACAATCAATGAAAGCTTGATAAGATATTTAAAATTTCGAAAATGATAATCATTGAAAAAAAAATTAAATTTGAGTCAATTAATATTTATTTGAGGTAAAGAACTTTTGTATACAAATATATGTAAATATGTAATTCACCAATTTCAATTAATTATAAATACAGTTAAAAAAAAAATACTTCCAAATCAAAGCAATTAAATTTGTAATTATTTTTTAAATTAATTATTTGCATAGTCAATTGACTACTTCATTTAAATAATTTGAATTTAATGTAATTCAGAGATCGGTATCCACGAGTTCATATGCTTCAAACATATAGATATATACAGTAGCCTTGAGCTTTTTAGCAAAAATTTGAATTCTTTACCAAAAATAAACATAATTTTCTGGTAGGGGAAATGTATTTTAAAAGCCCGAAAATTAAATTATATCAAACAAAGCTGGTCAAATAAATTATTAATTATTGAAAAATAATAATATTATTCATATCAACTACATTCAATTTTAACAATGGGAAAAAATTAATTATCGCAGAATACACAACCCAATTTACAATAAAAATATATAAATAAATTTTCCACTAGTAAAACAATTCGTAGTATTTGTAAGCTCACTCGACGGCGAACAAGCCACAAGAAATTATGAGCTGTCGTGAAAAAAAAGAAAAAAAAGAAAGCAAAATAAGAGAAAGAACGAAAGAGAAAAGCGTATCGAGGTAAAAACCGGAAGTGGAGTTTCTTACGCTAAAAAACTAGGAAACACGATGATGGGCAACTAGCTGCTGCAATGTTGAGGTTCCATTCCTCGAGGAAAACGAGAGAAAATATCGAATGGTTTATGCCAACTGCTGCTACTGCAACTTTGTCGCTTAAAATTTTCTACATCTTTTCCGCTTAAGATTTTGAATTATTTCATCTTAACTTTTTAAATAATACCAGAGTATTTTTAAAATACCATTTAATGCTTTTATAAATTTATCTATTGAGTTCTTTAGTATTAGTCTCCACAGAACCGTTTACTTCAAAGTATGCATTTTTATATTTAAAATTTTTCGTTTCCCGTAAAAGTTATTTTAAATTTACTATCATAATCATGATAATAAAAATAAAAATAGTGTAATAATTTATCTTAAAGTTGACTTAAGAGTTATTGGATTCGTAATTGAACAACAAATGTTTTGACTTAACATTATTAACTAACGAGCAAAGCTGTGCCGAGGGCTATGGACGATTAAGCCTGCACACGTGTGTAACTCAGCTGCGCGACTTGTTCGTTATGTATGTATATGTGTAAATAACTATATGTATATGTATATGTAATAGCAAACTACTGTAACTGAGGTACCGAAGTACATAGTTACTAGGCCCATGTGCCCATCTCGATGTCCAGCCATGTCAACCCGGGATTGAGTTAACTCACGTACGTTGATTATCGTGAAACTACGTATAATGTAATTCTGATGCTACGTAACTCTTTTTTAAATTTTAAACTTTTTTTTTCCGTCTATTAAATTATAAGCAGAGCTGATGAAGGTACTCAGTAAATAATTGAATTTTGAGTACGGGATTAATTCACAGTTAGAACTTTTGTGTATTTGTGTGAAAAAATTATTTGGTTAAATTTTTTGTGTTGATTTGCAACATAGAAATCTGTTAATTCAACACAAATCGTTTGTGTTATTTTATGTTAACTGATTTTTTATGTTGAATGATTAGAAAATCTGTAAAGTAACACATTTTTTGTGTTATTAGAAAATTAACACAAAAAAAATTTGTGTTGTTTAGCAAAACACTCCCGCGCGTTTTTTCATTACTATAACCAAGCAAAGCATTTTAGCAGAATTATCTAAAAGGAAACTTGGATTATAATTGATTTACAATGAAATATAATCATAGATAACTTGAATATTTTTATGATCAGGTTCAATGATTTTTTTCATTCTCATTTTACGGGAGGATAATTCATAGCTCCGTTTTTTAGAAAAATCACAGAAAATCGAACTAATTGTTTGCTATGTTGACATAAGTTATACTAAGGGAAAATTAGCATACTCGAGTTGGTTAGGTTATGTGCTCATATTTATTAGTTAATTTAAGGGTATTCTCAGACAGTACTCCTCCACTTTTTAAAAACATGTAATGACTTTCAACTGTCATAACCGTATTAAAATTTAATTAATTAATTAAAAAAAAAAATTGAAACTTCAATTGAAAAAAGGACACATAGAAGTAATTCCACCGAGGAATAGAATTTTTAAAAAATTACTTACAGTTGATATCAATTGGATTCATATTTATTTCAATTCTATAATTCGAATTTTTGAATTTTTTAGGCTAAAATTTATTCAACATATTACGTTTAACTTCTAATTCATATCAACTGTAATTACTTCTACGTCGCCCTTTTCTCAATTAAAGTTTCAAATTTTTTTTTATTAATTAATTAAATTTTGATACGCTTATGACAATTGAAAGTAATTGAAAATTTTAAAAAATTGGGGGACACTGTCTGAGTATGGCTTTAAACACAGAAGGTCTGTTAAATTTATACAAATTTTCTGTCAAAATAACAGATATTGTGTTCAATTATTAAACATAGAATTTGTGTTAAAGATTAACACATACGCAATGTGTTGAATTAACACAAAAATTTGTGTAGACCCTTTGCAGCACACAATTAGTGTTTAATAGAGCACAAAATTTTTAACTGTGTAATTTTAAAATAAAAAAATATTATGATTGATAGGTGAATTTATGTATTTATATACAATTTCATTCCTAATTGATCAAAGCATTGATTGAATTAAATTTAACAGGGAATCCGAAGTAATTTAATAAAAAACATATTCATTAAAATTGCAAATGAATTTCTATGAAATTTTTGTTTTAATTCATTGAAAATTAAAGTCAGAGAATGAATAATTTTTTGTTAATTCAACAAAGCATTCAATGTTAAAAAGAAATGTTTTATAATAGCAATTGATTTAAAATCAGTGATTAATCCCATAAAGATAGTGAACGCGTAATGGAAGTTCGAAATAATTGAAGTTAGTTCATATATGATCGACACGAATTCATATATAGTAGATAATACGAACGCAAAGGTACTTACCATGATGATGCCCTCCTAAATTCTTGACTACTGCAGATTGAACTGAACGGAATAACCCGAAAAGGCTGAGGTAGAAGCGAGAAGACAGATATATACTGATGCAAACTTTGCCATCAGCGCATTTCAGTCTCACTTACTACATTCTATATAGTATCCAAGGTATCCTAGCTTCTGTAGATTTAAACCGTCGGAATGGTCCTCAGGGAAACTCTCAGACACGAGCAACGAGAGCTTTGATTTTGAGATAACTCGAAAATTCTATCCTCAATTCAAACTTTACCGCATCTAAACAAAAAAATTATCATCCATTTAACTTTAATTAAACATTTAATTAAAATATTACTATTAAGATGTCAAATATATTCATAGCTGAAACCAGGGCAAAACGAGATAACAGTTTTTTTGCAACTCATGGTAAGAAAGCACGTCTCTGAATAGTTAAAAATGACACTACAAAGAATAAATATCGCAAAGAATGTCCACATTGTTCGTGAAAAATATGACAAACGTACACTTTTTACATATATATATATACATATATATATATATATATATATATATATATATATATATATATATATATATATATATATATATATATATATATATATATATTAGGGTGTGTCAAAAAAAATGATTTTTTTTTCTTTAGGTCTCATAGTCTCAAAAGTTTCTTTGGGACTTAAAAAAATCCTCCTAAAAAATCAGCTCAATATCTCGAAAATTAAGCTGGCGGTTTACAAATTCATTTTCCCATTTGAAATACACGTAAAAAAATTATTTTTCAGTTTTTCGAGGAAAAATCAATGAAAAAAATTTTTTTCCGATTTTGACTCTCTTTTCCTCATAGGAAATCTAATTCCTTACAAAAATGTCCCTGATAGTCATGCTCGTAACTACAATACAAAAAAAGTTACAAGCCTCCAAAGTTCGAAAAAAAAAAGATTTTTTTTTACTTATAATTGTTGTTTTTACGTTATCGTTAATTGTTACTATTATTATTTAACAATCTTTTGCATCGGAAATAATACTCGTGTGTTGGCAACACTCGCCTAACAGCTCGTGAACCAATCACACTCGTTGTTGAAAGCACCTTCCACTCAATGCGTTAATATACTATTTTAGTAAGTGTCCGGGACAAAATGAAACAAATGAGGAAAATTTTTTTATTTTACAATCGTGGTCCATTTTACCTCAAATTCACCTTTTCTCGATTCTCAATGAAATAATTCAGGTTAAATGATGTCTCATTTAATTCCGGAATCCCTTATATAAATTTTCAAACGAAAACAAAGCGATTGAATATTCGTTTGTCATAAACAAATATTTACGTACGTTGATTTCAAACAGTGACTTTAAACAAATATTCTAATTAATGTTAGGATTAAATGCCGTCATATATACATAGATAATACGGTGCATCCTATAGGGGAGAATCAGATGAGACAATCGATAATTCATATGATTCACGTTTATAAATGCAATTTATACAGTTATATAATGACAAATAGAAAACATAAATGCATTGAGATCCACGTTTTGGTATGCTTATATATTTAATATCAATCGTATTTAAATGATGTAATATTTACATAAAATAAATTTCAATAGCTTTGCATTGCCACGCAGTTGAATGTAGAATGTGGGATAAAAAAATGTAGGGAAAAAAAAATTATGAAAAATATTTTGTATAAAGAAAAAACGAAAAAGGCTTTAGAAATTTTTTAGTATCAAAAACACAGCGGCCAAAACTTGGACGTCATTCAGCATTACTTTTTCTTTTAAATTTGAATAACGCAGCACTAATTAACATCTCTAGTTATTCAAACTACTGGTGGATACGATAAGCTTGAAGCAAATAATATCCAACCGAGCTACATGTTCCCAATTAGAGCTTTTACTTTGCCCTTCACTTACACGCTTTTTCACCCTCTTCATACATTAACCTACTCGAAAATTCACATCGTACACTGAATTTGAATTCACATTCCAACAGACAATCCTTGTATTTATCTCTTTTTAAATTACTATATTCACTTTTTATCTTTTTCCTCCTTGTAATTCGACGTATTACATATATTTAGCAGAGAGTATATTAATTATGAAACAGACTGGGATTTTATGTTACGGAATCGAACATTATTATTAAATGTTTTATTAAACAATGGAATTATTCTTTTTTGGTAACTCGGGCATGCAGCGTAATCAAATCAGAGAAATACAGTTTTTATAGTACACGGAAAAAACAGGATATTAAAAATTAATAAATAATACTAACAAGTAGAATCTGTTATCAACAATTAGTACTATTCTGTACTTAATGCAAAGTAGTTTACTAATTTTTGTAGATTCCTAAAAACTACTATCAATTATTTCAAAAAGTAAGTAAATATTATTACTTTTAGGTATGAAAATACGTGACTTGTTAGTGAAAATTAATTAAATTATGGCATACATCTATTAAAAAGTAATGATTGGTCAAATTAAGAATTGCTATCTTAGATACTGATTTTCCAGCCGAAAATTGCAAAAGTTACTAACTTTTATTTTATAAATTCGATATCACTGATCAATTATTAGCTTAAAATATCATTTATTCATCAATATAAATGAATTTACAATATACATAAATCGAATAAGTGGTAAATAATAAAATGAAAAATTAGTATACTAGATACTGATTTTTTGCTCATAGAAATACCGAAAACTTTTAACTCTATTTTATAAATTCTATCCCATTGACTAATAATTAATATAAAATGTTTTTTATTCGTTATTATAAATTAATTTATTAAATAAATAAATCGAATAAGTGGTAAATTTTTTTAATTTTTCTATGTTTATTTGAATAGTAATAAATAACTGTAGATACCAAATTATCGATTCTTTGTCATATTAATTTTAATATACGAAATTACAAATTTTGCTCTTCTATGTATATCAAATTTTAATATAAATAATAGCCATTTTGTTATAGATAATACACAGGGCAATTTTATTTATACCCCTTGGATTCCTTAAAATAGCGAAGCCCCAGAATGAAAACTATAGAAAATCTAGACCAAGGGCTTGGCAATTGAAGAAAAAATTATTTTTCTTTACTTATATGTGCTAGCGTTATTTCAGAAGATTTCTCTGAATATCCCAGAGGAATCCCATACATGGTTTTTCTCTGAATATCCCGTGTATGGGATTTCTCTGAATATCTATTAAATTCTATATCTCTAATAACTATTAAAATTTTGAGCATCACTTATTTCCGTGTATACTAGAACAAAATAAATATAAATAAGTAAAATCGATTCGTTAAAGTAGGGGAGACCTCTCAAAAACTTGGAAAAAAAAAATATTTTTTATAGCAAAATTATGAGGGATGCTTGAGATATTTTTCTGTGCAAATAATAATGAAAAATTATATGAAAATATTAAGAAATTATTCACTATTTATTTTTTTTTTGTAGTCAGGGTCTAGTCATAGGGTAAAAAAAGCCACCCAAAATTATTAGAGCTGACGGTGGTTAAAAAAAAAAAGCTAAATCTGAAGTAATTTCAGAAGCCTCAATTGGCTAAATCAAGAGTAGCAGGAATTTGTGGCTTAAATTCCTTAGGCTCCTTTTTAGAAAGATGATAAAATTGAGTTAGAGCGAGAAATCGCAGTGAAGACGAGTTCGTTTACTCTCGTATTTTCGAGTATATTATTTGTATATTTCCATCGGGGTTTTGAACCACTTAAAGTCGGCTTGCGTTAAAATTAATTAAATTTTCAAATTAGAAAACACAATCACAGATGTAGTTTCGAACTGATTAGAATAAGTGATACACGAAAAAAAATTATAGAAACGGTTCCCATAATTTTATTAAAATTTTTCCTATCCCAACATAGGAATAATTACCATAAATTATGGGAGTAATTCCTGCAATTATAGGAATGTTTCCCATAATTGTAGGAACAGTTCCTATAATTATAGGAATGCTACCCACAACATTATAAGAATGGTTCCTATAATTATAGGAATGGTTTCTATAATAGTATGGGAAATATTCCCAAAAAATTAATTTAAAGAAAAGTGTGGTCATCATTTCTACAATACACAGAAATATTATTAAATATAAAAACAACAATTTAAACATTAAAAAAAATTCGTATTTGGCAAAAACATTAAAATTTTTAACAAAATTTTTTTTTTCAACAAATCTAGCGTCGAAGAAGCTTCATTTGAATCTCTCCATATCATGAGGGAAATTTCTACACTTTTTTGCAAAAAAAAATTCTTATGACATTATGGGAACGATTCTCATATATTATGGAAACTATCCCTATAATAGTATGGGTACAATTTCTATACCATCATAGGAACTATTCCCATAATGCATAGCAAAAGTTCCCATAATTTTCTTTCGGTGTACTGAAAACCGTCTAAAATTTATTACTTTTCATTTATTTTTAATAAAAATTATGAATTTAATGCTCAACTTAAAACGCCGGTTGTCGAAAAAATTATGTAAATACCGTAGCCCTGCATGTATGAAAAATTAATATAATATTTCATTTCAAAATAGTATATCTCTTTGCTGTAAAATTAACAATTCCATTTCTATTTCAATTAAACATAAATGTTACGATTATTGTTTTGACTTGATAATATTTTATTTCATAATGATATGTACATACTTATAAATGTATATACATAAAGCTTTGATGTGAAATTGGAAATTCCCGCTTTGTTTAATTTTAAGTTTTAATAAACTACATTTTTAGTTATTATTGTCCTACAATTTATATGAATACTAAATATTACATTGAAATGAGAACAAAATGATAACTCAACAATATCAGAATTACTCGCAATAAAAAAAAAACTGTACAACAGAATTCAGGAAATGAAACTCACAATATTAAAAAAAAAATAATAATATATAAACATTGTGTATGCAACTGAATATTGTTCTGAGACGCGTACTCACCCAGCAATTTCGCGGTGTTTACTCGCGTCTACAATTTTCCTCTTTGTCCTGAATAAAATTCCAAAATGATTGCTTCTCTCAAAAGGCTATTTATTAAAAACTTTCAAAAAAACTGTACAATAGACAATTTTAAAAAAATAATTCATCCAAATATCGCCGAATATTTTTTATAAAAAATAAATCAAAGTATACAATTTAAAGAAACAAATCAACGTTATTTACATGAAAAAAAAACCTCTTTTGATATCAAAGCCTTCTCTTTCATTCGCGAATCTTTATTAGACATTTTCTACTTTTTATCTTTTTTAAAATACAACTAGCTTATTTCGAAGCTAGATATAAAACGAAATCGGAACTATAGATCAGTATAAAGGTAGAAAAATATACGGGGGCTCGACGTGGCATTCTCGCAACCACAATAGGATCGTTTGAGGATTTTACGACAGTAGAAAGAACCAAAAGAGAGGATGGGAAAGCAAAAAAAAAGATGCTTCGTTTCCCATTACACGTTTTTTTTTTTTTTTTTAATTTTATTTTATTATTTTATTTTATTTTTTTTTTATCTTCTTTTACTCTATGGACCACGAGAAGAGGTAGAGAAAACAGAAGTGGGTACGGGCAACAAACGAAGTCCCCGTACCACTGCTACTGAAAGCTCATCTACCCTCTTTCCAACGATTCTGCTACCACCTCTTCAAGGTCTTTGGACAATTCTCATTTACGGAAGCACCCGTATACCACCTAAATACACTGAAAATAGGTTTTTTTTTATTTAAAAAGTACCAACAAAAAAAATTTTGTAAAATAAAATAAAAATGAATTTATTTTACTTTATAATTATAAACTATTTTATTTATTTTTATTTTTAAAGTTTACGATGATTATGACACTTGTATTTGTAATTGTATTAACATCCCGAGAGCACTGGCAAGCTTGTTGGTTCTGCTTGACGAACAAACACAAGCGATCCCAATCGTGCGACGAGGCATGACGATCGGAGTCTCAAGCAAAGCTCACACAGCAACGAAACAGGCCAACTAACGAGCCGCGAGGAGTACCAATTTAGTTGAGACTCACGCGACAAGGGACTAAACTTCTACTAAATAAATTTATATATACAGTTATATGTACATACACGACACATATATATATAGAAGTATGTATATCCATGTATTTTCGCCTGTGCCAATAAAATGAAAAATATTCATAAGTAAATAAAATATTAACACGAGTAATTTAATTGGATGGGTGTAAATAAAATCATGAGATAAAAATAAATATTTTTATTCAACGCAGGCCTGATTTGCGCGCTTTATGACGTCTGCGTTGCGAAACGGCTGTTTATCGACCGGTGCAAAGAAGTTGAGTAAAATCAAAATAGATGTCCTCGACTTTCATCGGCGTTGTGAAAAGTGAGTGTTGAAATGACATTTCACCACGCGTCTCAAGATTTTTAACTGAGCTCCATCTATTAAACATCGTAAGAACTCGTTGAACGACTAAAAGTTTTTTGTCAACATCTATGTTGAACGGCTAAGTACATCAAATATGGTTACTTCAATTCATCATATGGGAAGTGGGTTATACCGCGTGGTTGTGTTGTATTTATTTTGTTAATAAATATTGAAGTTAGTAATTAAAACATCCGAGTAAATTTTAAATCAATTAAATATGAATTCTGAATTTTAAAGCCGATGGTTTGTTGTAATTTTGTGGGTGCACTGTGTCGCTAAACAGCCACAGACTTCGCTTCGCAGATTGTCATTAATCGCGTAAATCAGGCAATTGTTGAATAAAATATAATGCATAGTAGGCCTTCGGCCCATGTACGGAACCCTACGACTTGTGCTGAAAGCATTGCCCTCGCCACATAAAGACTCTCTTAGTATCTTAACTATGCAATATACTATTAAAAGTTCATAAAATATTATAGTATTAGGAGAGAAGAATTTAAAACATGACGGACTATTCTCAAAAATTATAAAAAATATTTTTTTCCGGACATGATCCCTATTATATAAAAGACATGAAAAATATGAGAAGCCAAACTATTCATAACGTTATTGGCTAAGAGCTCAAAACAGCATAAAAATATACACAATTAACACAGTAATATACATTAAAATAAATATATGAAAAACGGTATGCGCGCGTTTGCCGAACATGTACGCTAGTGATCTCTCCCGAAAAAAAAAATTTAATTTCTTCATTTTCTTATATTTTTTGAGTGCCCAATTTTACCTCAGATACTTTTTTTTGCTTTTGAACTCCTACAAATTTAGTCACGAAAAAGCTATAGACGAAAATACTTTTTTTTTCTTTGTTTTTTACCAAATTTTGAGAGTGAGCTATTGTGCCCAACTCAAGGGCTCGTATTGCTCTGAAACATAAATTATGTCAAACATATTTCTCCATGGAAACTGTTTTTATAATTTTGTCTCCGTGTATAATTGAAATATATATTTTTTTTGTAAACTTCAATTTAAAATTTTAATTTCGACGTATGAGTATAAACGATGCATAATTGATAAATATATTAAATAATTAAGTGTAAAAAATAAAAAACAAGCATTTAAAAAATATTACGAAAAGTAAAATAAATTTAATATGACGTTGTAGGGACAAAGCGAATGAGAATGAGACGAAGAGCTTTCACGACGAATCTAATTAACAACTGGTGAAATCTGATTACAGTGGACACTGTGCCGTTGGCAACGACACTCTGTGCACGTGAGACTTTATGAGAAATGAGAGAACACGAAGGGACGTTAAATAGAAGGGGTTTGAGGTTTGTATATACACGTAAACCACAAAACTTATGGCTACCTCGAGCATACATAGAATGTGTCAAGAGTCGCTATAATTCCAAGTTATCGGTCTCCGTGGAACAAATACTACATATCTGCCACTATTCGTTATATTTATCATTTTTATATTTTTAACTATTTTTAGTCTTGTTTACAAAACTAATTTCAAATAACTATCTATTGTTCGTCAGCAGATTGCTGTATAAATGAAATAGATATCTAGAGTAAAGAGAAACAATAAAATGAAAAAAAAAAAGTGAAATAAAAATAAACGTTCGATTCGAAGGTATAATCGAATGGGTGGATGTGGGTTGATTACATTCTACCAAAGTAAATATATATGTACACACATATATAGGAGAACAATTTATCTGAGTTTCTAACTAATTTCGTAGACACGTTAGAGTAACTGGCTCGTCGAATAGTATGTTTAATGTTTACTTTAGTTTTTAAATTGAAAATTCGAAATAAAAGTCTTTTTTATATTCTATTTGTTATTTATAGAACATGAAAATATCATGTGTTTATTTACATTTTATATTTAAAGTTGACTACTTTATGTTATTAACTGATAAAATATTAATTTTAATAGCTAAACATTTTAACAAAATTAATTGTTTTCTTTTTTTTAATATTGATCTTCGTAATTATGCAATATTATAAATTTTGTATAACTTGAGGCGATTACTTACTCGAAAAAGTGATAAAAAATAAAATATAACAATTAATAATTTTATTTACTTCAATCAAACCGAGACTTGATAAGAATTTATTAATCACGTAATGGAATTGCCATTTATTAAAAATCTGAATTTTTTTTTTTTTACTAAAATTACATTTTGGGTATCAAATTAAAGCTGACTATTAATTAACTGTGATAATAATAAAACGGGTAGGTTTTATATAAATCACGACGGAAAAAAATTTACTGTTGCTGCAACAGGAAGCATCCATGTTGCAGCAACAGGAAAAAATCCTGTTGCAGCAATAGGATTAACATTGTTGTTGCGACTTAATAGTAAAATATAGTAACCCAGTAAAAAATGTTGTGTCATTGCGTCAAAAAATTTAGTATTAAAAATTTTCGTGTTAAATATTTAACACTTTTTAACTTCCCGCTGAGAAAATCGACGATTTTCAAAAAATTCGGGAAGTTATTGGTTTCACCCCGATTTTCAAAAACCGGGTTTTCATCATATGTTGACATTTGAAGGTGCTAGGATGCTATTCAGCTCTAGAACTCGATAAAAGCTTTCGATTGCCACCAAGAACGTCTCAATCAGATAATCCGTTCAATAGATATCGTCGACGAAAGAAACAGTAGAAAACGGTTTTTGGAGAAAGAAACAGTAGAAAACGGATACTGTGAGGACATGTGGTAAATATTTAAATTTTTCCCATGCGCATTGTAAAATATTCTACTCGGTAGCATGTAAATGAAGTGCTATTTCTACTGACCACATATTAAAAATTTAGTTACTGGCAGATGTCCTTACAGTACCAAACTTTATGGGTAATTTTTACTTAAAATTTCTCTGCGTGCAGTAATTTTCGGGGTATTTAAAATTTTTATAATTATTTTTATAAACTTAAGCTTCTATTTGGACTACCCGATGGTATTTTTTTCAAATATTAATAATTTCATAAATTTTCTTGCTACATTGTAACCAACAAATCTTTTTTGAACTTTCATCTCTCAGACAATGATCAGTATCATCTATTTTAATTCTTTACAACTTCAATATTTTCTGACAATACTTGCATCCAATACTTTTTGATTCTGTAATAAATGCAATGCACAATAATAATAATAATAATAATAACGCAACATAATTTGTTAGCATAACCACAAAATGTGTTGCTGTAATAGTAAATCCGTTTCGTTACAATAACTCAATCGTTTGCTATCGCGTCTTTTATTATGATGACAAAACTTTGTAAATGTCATATAAATAAGAATAATGGATTGTTCAAAGATTGTCATAACCCTCTAAAAATATGACTTTGATCGTGTGTACAATAAACAATTCTCTGGGCTTATAATTTAATGTCGAAATGACAGAAAGGATAGTGTATAGCGGAAGTGAATTTCACGATATACGCGTTACGATTGAGCGTAATATGCAAATGACAACAGAGAAACAGTGGGTAACAGTACGGAGGAGTGGTAGATTTACCCTGGAAATTACTGATGGAAATCTCGTTTAGTATCTACTTAATGAATAGATACCGTACAACGATTTCGTCCCGAGAAATTTCAAAATGATCCTACCCAGTGATAAAGCTCTTGATGAGCATGTGGTATAGTACAGTATACACCAGACACAAGTATAAGAGAAATGTTATGTGTAACACAACTGTCATGCATGTATTACACTGGATATGATACAGTATATACTGTAATAGCGATCTAGAGCTATGAAAATACCTCGTGCAACTAAATTGAAACTGAAATTCCCCGTTGAATTACTCGTCACCATACTACAGGCAATTACACACAATCTAAAATGTATAACCATCACCTAAATGATAAATCAAATAATGGATATAAAATATGATATGATTTAATTATTAATATTTGTTGTGTGAACGTGGATATGAAAATCTTGAGGAATCTACTGGGTTTGTATACTACACCCAGAAGAGTCAAATATTTCAAAAGCAGAATGCTCTTTTCAAATTCCACACGACATTCCGTATTCCCTAAAGCTTCCCTGCCTTTCTCTGACACAAATAACATCTACGCTAGGGAGATTAAATGTTTAAGCCTCTCAGTGGACTAGAATACTTTGTCCTTCTGTATGACACCCGTTACGATGTTTTATAATTTTTTTTTTAAATTAAATTAAAATTTTTGGAATTAGGGTAGAGGGCAAAATGGTCAAGTTACGAAAAATAAATAGTTTTATATTTTGAGTAGACTAAGTCATGTACACTGGAAAAATAGCGGTGTTAAAAATAGACTCAATTTTAACATCGGACGGTGTTAAAATACCGGTGTTAAACGGTTGAACAAAAAAAAGTCCACCTATAGAAATTAGAAAAAAAAATGTATTACATAAAAAAAAAATTCAATGAATATTGCAGTGAACTTTTCTGTTACGTCCGATTAATTTTTATCATTTTCAAAATAATTTTTTTTTATTCATATAATTTTATAACATACAATGAGCCACGCAAACATCAAAACATCTGTCAAGAAAAATCTTAGTGTGGAGAATAATGCGTGCGCCGACCATGGTGACAAATATGAAAGGGCAGATAAGAAAATTTTGGGCCCGAGGAACAAAGAAAAGTCTCACTCTCTTCTGGTTGCATTCATCAAGGTGCGAACAAGTTATTTTACAATGAAGAAAAAGAAAAAGAAAAGTGTTAGTATAAATTAAACTAGTATAAGTACTTAATTTGAAGTTTATCAAGTATTCACACAGGAATACAGGTATAACAAAATAATTAAAATATTAAATAAAAGTTTGAAATGTTCAGTTTAGTTATATCAGAATTAAAAAAAATTCAAATTCAAACATATGTAATATAAAATTAAAATTGTAAATATAATTTTTGAATTGTTTGATTACACGGAAAAAAAAATACTGTGTTTATCGCTCACCAACGGAGAGCGACAAGTGTATCGTGATTAGTTCTAAATTGTATTGCTACTACCACAATATATATATCGATATGAATGAAACACTAGATACTTATAATAATGATCCTACGGATTGTGCATATACTTAAATGTATAGTGATCGTCAGTTAACGTATCCATATCGTACCAAAACGGATCGTGATTATCGCGATCTACTTCTCAAGCGCCACCACTCATAACCAAATTATTAAACTTTATAATGCATATCTTGCAAATTATACAGTGTTTATTTATAAAATTATTAATTATTTAAAGCGCACACAACGACAATGAAAAAATACTAATTATATATCTAATGCAAGAATTTCTGTTTTTTATCGATTAATTTTTTAATTTATCTTTGAAACAAAAAAAAGACTGTAAAATTTACATCAATTAATTACGTATATTCTATTACTTTACATTTCTTGAAATTAAATAATAATTTTTTATTGCAGCAATTAGAATTATTAATATGTTATTATTAATGACAGCTAAAAATAAAATTGTAATGAAGCTAAAGTTGTAAATTTATCTATTTTAACCTCAAATTAGTTATAATAACTAAACGGATCGTTACTATAGCGAAACGATCTTATGATTTCGGGATCCGCCTGGATCGTGATAATCACGATCCGATAGACCAGCACTTTCCGTATACAATGGATACCCAACCGAGGAGAGTGAATATCACGATACCGTTGAGTGGTGAGCGCAATATTTTTTTCTCCGTGTAGAGTCGACAGCTAGCCACCTAATACTTTTATTATAAATTATGAAGAACTGATTTAAATAACGTACCGAAAAATTATATAACTGAAAATGATCTAGTACTTATCTCAAACAATATTATCAGAGAATAATCTCTCAATCTCAACAATTTTGTAATTAAGTTGACAACATAGTTAGAAATTAAAATTTAAATATCGCTTTATTAATTTAAAAATAAACCTATCCTCCTTAATAAAAGATCTCTGGGGTTCCCGGTCTATAGGCTTCGGCTTGGGCCAAATACCCACGAAACATTCATTTATGTCAATTTCTGACATAACATTTCATTATTATTTGAAGAAAAGAAAATAAATTTTTTATCGCCGTCA
The DNA here is from genome assembly GCF_029852145.1 of Microplitis mediator. Taxonomy (NCBI): domain Eukaryota; kingdom Metazoa; phylum Arthropoda; class Insecta; order Hymenoptera; family Braconidae; genus Microplitis; species Microplitis mediator. The sequence goes on from NC_079979.1 coordinate 15,133,462, forward strand.
AAAATTTTTTTATTTATTTTCGCACGAATTAGGGTAGTTTCAAAAAAAAATTTTTTTTACTAAATTAAGTGTACATTTAAGTTAAATTATTATTACAAAATCGATAAAAAAAATTCTAAAAACAATTTTGAAAAAAAGTGTTGGGCATCTTAAATTGTTTAAAAATAATTGTACTTGAGAGAAAAATTAAAAAAATACTGAGGTTTAAATCTTATCGCGAAATGGCAACATTTATTTGAAAGTAAATAAGCTAAATATACTTCCATAAAAATTATTTATTTTATAATTTATAGAGAAAAAAAAAAAACTATAAAACCAGTAGCAAATATTTTATTAAATAATATCCCCAGTTTTCTTTGAAGAGCTTAGAAAGTAGCACTATATTTTGTATAACGTCACAAGCAGACGGAAATATAGCACCGAGGATCCTTGGTATAATTTACAAATATTTTTTCCACTTCAGCCCCATGATGCGTTTCCTTTTATAACTATTATTTAATATTTTATATCTTGAGCTTCCATTTTGTTTGAAGCAAATAAAAAATAAAAAATCAACAAACCGAATCTAAGCCGTAAACATCAAACATTTAATGACTCGATGTCTGACCTGTCACAGCCTTAGCTACTTGATAAAATAACTGAGTAAAAAAATAACAATAGATCGATATAATTTAATAAATATAATAGTTATAAATAACGGTAAAAACATCTTATACATTATCTCTCTTCCTGCGATCAACTTTCAAGCCCGAGTAAATTGAAATATGATACGTCTAAAAGAAAAATAATGTCAATGAGGACACGAACTATAAGGTAAAGCACTCTGTGTAACTATATCTTCATTGTGTATCACATTTATTGACGCATTTCCGTCAAGTGTTAATAAAATATTTTTCTAGCCATCAAATAATTAAAGTCTAATAAATTAACAGCTCGACTCGTTGCTTTTTTAGTGGCTCCGTAATGGAACACGTATGAAAAAACGTCCTAATTTTTTTTTATGGTTATAGTTAATTCACTGTTGTATACTCAATTGATTATTACGAAACAGCCGGAAGAAAAATTTCATTTTTATTAGGATTCATTTAAAGTAAAAGAAAAAGTTGGGAAAAATTTGTAGATCGAAATAACTAAAAAATGGTATATTATACACCAAGTAAGGAAAGTGGGACATTCTAACCCACGTGTATAATTGGCCGGTGGCAAATACGCGAGTTAGAACATCTTACTTTCTGTGGTGTGTACACGATTTTTCACCCGACCCGCACATGAAAATTTAAATTCATGCATCTGTTTGTGGAAAGAATGGCACATGCGTTAATTTTTATCATTTGTTTTCTCATACGAGAAGAGTACGACTTTCTTCCCGCTAAACAGGGCAGGAATATTTATTACTCTTGTTATTGTTATTTATTATTAAACTTTTGGTGCAGTTATGGTGAAAAAAGACTTCAATATATTTTTTTTTTTTTGAGACCTAATTAGTTTCTACGATTCTAGAATTTTATTCTATGAAAAATTTCGCCCAAAATTACATATAATTTAATTTTGATCAATTTTGGAATTATAAAGGATATATCTTTATATATATGAAGGACAGGCAAAACGGATCACCCCAAAAATTGTGTAAATTTTTTCTTAACCGTCATTTAGGACTCTTATCATCACACGGAAAAAAATTTTAGCTCTAAACCTACCAATTTTTATTATGCTGCCGACCAAACTTGACACAAGAAGTGAAGCATCCAAAAAAATATTATGCTTATACGAAAAATTATTATGCTGTATCACAATACTTACTAAGCGCGAGAAACTCATCGCTTTAATAACAATTACTTTCATACATTATAATAATTGTGATGCAGCATAATAATATTTTGGATTCTTCACTTCCTGTTTCGAGTTTGGTCGACAGCATAATAAAAATTGGTAGGTTTCGGGCCAACATTTTTCTCCGTGCATTATTGTACAATTTTGAGTGTCCCAAATTTTTTTTTTTTTAATTTTTTTATGAATTTTTGAATATTCTCAATGTATTATTGGCCATACCAGCTTGAAATTACCAGGACTTCTCGTTTTCCATAATTTGTTTCAATGTATGTCAAGTAAAAGTTTCCTTCACTTGATGATACAGTAATTCAACAATATTTCAAGCAGTAAATATTTAACCATGAAAACAAAAAGTAAAATATAGTTAATTCCTAAGAACTTTGAAAAATAACAAATGTGAAAATTATTACGGACATATTTGGATTGTGAGAATCAACTCACATTTGACGGCTTTAGAATTAAAAACTAGTAACTGAAATTAACAAACAACACAAAACTGTTAGACTCCGTTCTACAGTATTTAATTTAAAAGTTTATTTTTAATTTTATCTTTTCCTCATCGAACTTTCTGTTTTAATTCTATTTGTAAATAAATCCTCTATTTTCCTCAATAAATTTATAAAACAAATCTATTACAAATTAATGATAAAATAAATATATAAATTTCCTGTTATGACTATAAAAAATTTATATTTAGTATTATTTATTGACATCATAACGTTAATGTTGACTCATTACTTTTTGTGTCCGAGATTAATAAAGTTTTTGTAAACTATAACCTTAAGATAAATAATTATTATCAAATATATGTCGCAATGAACGATATCATTTAAAATAAATATGTTCATATATATTTTCCACACTCGGTACTTTACTTTCGCGTAGTCAAAATGAAACTGTTCTGTTTATTTATATTTTCCGTCGTTATAACGATAAGCAAAACACAAAGTCTCGATTGGACTGACAGCGAACCCGGTAAAAAAAACTCATTTATTTTTTATTTATTTATTTACTTTAATTTAATAAATAAAATAAATTTTTTTTAGATCAACCTACATTTGAAACACCTCCAGGCTACAAGTAAGCATGAAAAAAAAAATTCCACTAAAAGTTTATCTTTGGAATGTCAAAGATAATTTAACAAATGTTTAAAAAATTTTTAGTTCCTGGGGCACTAATTTATACAAAGCTTACAATGTTGCGAAGAATTGGAACTATGCACAACAGACATGCCAAGAAGATAACGGAAATTTGGCTGTTATAAATTCAGCTGAAGAAGCTCAATTCGTTCGTCAGCTACTGATCGACAACGTTCCAATCATCAGATCTACTTATCCTGGCGGCTGGGTGGGATTCAGAGATTTTGATGGCAACGCTAATTGGCAAACACTTACTAGACAAAATTTAGACGAAGCTGGCTACAATAAGTGGTGGAGAAATGGCGATAAAGATGAAAAAGACAAATGTGGAGCTATCAAAACTTGCGGAAGATTTTCAGCTGTTTCTTGTGATGAATCACTTGCTTTTATTTGTGAAATTGAACCATTACTAACAAACATTCATGTGGAATGATAACAACCAGTGTAATTTTTTAAAAAATTAAAAATAAAACCAATTACTATTTCAAATTTCAAATTTCTTATCGTCTTCATATGTCAAAATTTGTTAATATATTTTACAATAATTTCATTAGCTTTGGCAGAACTCCAATGATACATAAGTTGACTTAAACCTGAAGCGGGAAAATTTTTTGATATTCAATTTATATAGCAGCCAAAAAATGTCACAATATCTGAGTCAGCTTATGCTGCTGGCTATTTCCCGCCTATTTTAGATGTATCTCAGCGCTCTTATTTGTATGCGCAGTGTACGAATGCAATAAAAGATGCAGATACTGCAGTAAGAGAAATTTATAAAAAATGATACTACAGAAATTTGAAAAAAAAGATGTAAGTGATAAAAAATATTTAAATTGAACAAATTGAACTAGGTAGTTTTCGGAATAGTAAGTGTGATAAGTCAACGAAACAGCGGCAAGTGACAAGTGAACGTTATTTCTGGTGGTTGCAGATGCGAAGTACCATGAGGCTTGTGGTTTTGCAAGCGACCAAACCGCACATGAGCGAGAAAAAGAGAGAGAGGGTTGAGAAAGTATGAAGAGAAGCCAACCAGTTTTACGTATACACATATGTCTAACCCAGTTATAAACATTAGCTTTTATAATTATTATTATTATTGTTATTATTATTATTATTACTACACTTGCTAATTAATTATATTTTAAATTACTATTTAATTAACTTGCAGATATAAATGAAATGTGTGCAGCATTTAAAAAAAAAAATCACATTGCATTTGAAAATTTAATGTAATGAAAAAAAATTTTTCTTATGATGTCACTTTTACACGGAAAAAAATAATCGGTAGCCGCTACCAATTTCAATTTCTATAGAAATATTTTTTAAAAAGAAGTTAATTGTTTGAAATCCGTAAATTAATAATTAAAAATTTCTATTTAACGATAATACACATATAAATAAATATTAATTTAATCAGTGAAATTTTAAAAAAATTTTATATACAGTGTACACGGAGAGAAAAATATCGCCAGATTAAGTATACGTATCGCTATTCTGGCTATAGGCTGTATAGTCATCTTACTTAACGATACGCCGTATAGCCAATTCAGCTATACAGAGTATCCTCACAGTGGATCGTCAAAATGACGATCCGTATCCTTATTTTAGGCATTTTATGAATCGCTGACAAGACTATTGCGCAAACTCTGTATTTAGGCATCCGACAACTGAGAACGACGATACGTATAGCCAATTTAGCTATACGGATCCTCACGCTGGCGATACAGATACCTATATCAACGAAACTACATATCGTTACAAAGGCTATTCGTCGTATTGTTAATTTAAATAAACGAATACTTAACCTAACCCAAATACGTATCTTTATTTTAAAGATACTATAGATTATTGAATTAATATGAGAGTATTCCTAAATTAGGTATACGAATCGTTATTCTGACGATACGTCATTTGAGGATACATTGGATAGTCATTTTGGCGATATTTTTCTCTCCGTATAAAAAAAAACTGGAGTAATTCAAGGCGGTGTAGGTGTTAAAATTTTCGGTGTTAAATTTAAACACCGAAAGCGGTGTTAAAATGTTTTTCAGTGTTGAAAATATTTTTACTTACTCGATCACTACACTTAATTAGTGTTTTTATTAATTAATTGAATTATTGGTGATTGAAATGGTGGCCGTAAAATTGTGTAATTTTCAAATAAATTACGTATCACATAAATAATTATTTAAATAAGTATACAGTAAAATTGGAATTTCCTCCAGATAATATTCATTAAATTTTGATATTTTCTTATATGTAATATATTTTTTTTTCTAATTTTTCTCCGTGGAATTTTTTTTTACACCGGTAATTTAACACCGCTTACACCGGTGTTATTCCATTTTAACAACGTTCTTTTTACAGTGTATAAATTTAAAAACAACAAATGAATTATTATAATTATTATTATTATTAAGAAAATAACTAAGTTAAAAATCAAAAAGTATATAAAATAAACTAGATAAACTCAAGATTAATAAAAATGAAAGGGTGAGAGAATAAGGTGGAACTCGGAGTGTATCACTTTAGGGCATTATTTTTGGTGTTAACTATATATTGCACAGTACCCAACATTCGGCGCCTCGTTTCGTACCACAAGTACTGAGCCCGCGGAAGCCGTTAATATTCATATATTCTAACGAAGACTACGAGTGCAGTTAGGTCGTGGCGATGGCGACGGCTACGACTTTACCACAACCACGACAACGACGACCGTGATTATTGTTCCGAAACAACGCGCTCGTCCTTCCACTTAGATTTTTTTTATCTTCCCTCAGGCTATTGTCCCTTTTCTTCGAGTCTCACCTCTATTCTTTACGGTTTACTTCCTATATCACCCCACACAATCACAATATTATATACGGAATCCTCCCATATAAAAAAATGTTTATAGAAATATATGTTTACAGACATCTATATATCTATATATAAATATATAAGGTGGTAGTTGTGGAGTATGAAATATCAAGCTAGTTATATTCAATTGGCTTTTGTTACACAATGTGATGTCGGAATCATCAATATATATGATATTGCTTTGGGATCAGCAGAAAAGAAAACGTTTGAATGATGCAGAAAAAAATATATATAAAGACGATATAAAGATGGTCCAGCTTATCAAAATCACAAAGCTCAATCGTCCAAATGGCCTGTGATGTCTTTTGAGCTTATCATTGCGTATAATAGAATCTTTTATTATTGTTTTTCTCCTTCCTTTTTATTTTTTTCTTCCTCGTTTTAATCAACGGACTACTGTCACTTGTTATTATTTATGTAACTTCTGCGCAATAAATATTGCGGTTATATAATAATAGTGTATGTGTTCAAGAGAAAAATTTGAAATAAACATTACATAGATAAATATTAAGACGGCTAAGATATTTATGAGAAAAAAAATCTTACGACGTTTACACAAGACTTAGCGTCAATAAAATGCACCGAAAGAAAGATAAACTGAGAGATAAGACCGTTGATTTAAGACGGGAATATTTGGACGCTGAGTCCAGCGACGAGCACCATGACCAATATGAAAGTAATATTTTTTTATTTATTCAAGTATATTTATATATATATATATATTAAAACTTTCTTAAAATAGGATAAAATACCCATCTGCCAATCCCATGTTAATATCCAACCCTCCATATACTTTATTAATAATTTGATTCTGACAGACAATTGTCTACTTTTTTATTGATTTGATGGATTTACTATTACACTGTAAAAAATTAGTGAAGTGAACGTGGAGTAAATCCGGGATGAATGCGGAGTGAATGAGTGTTTATTTATTTAATCCCCTCAGAGTGAAATTCACTTCTAAAAAGAGTTAATTTTTAAATCAAAACTCCGAATCAGAGTGAATGCGGATTTAAATAAAATCTTGATAATTCCGGAATCACTCCGTTGAAAAAATAAACCCCGAATTTACCCCGTACCCTTGTATGAAAAAAAATATTGACAACGGGGCTCGTCTTGGCACAATACTGGGCTACCCAGGCTCGGCCTCCAAAGGTTGGTCCGAGATCCGTTCAAGTTCGAGTGACGAGCCGCGGTTCACCAGTCTTGGGCCTAGATTCAGCCAATACTCGAGTGACAAGCCCTGGTTTACTAGTCTAAATATCAAATGGTACCTAAAAACTTCTGACTTCTGTGAATAGCGTAACAGCCTAGTGGATAAGACACTTGCCTAGCAGCCATGAAGGACCAGGTTCGAGACCCAGCAAATGCAAAAAAAATTAGTTTTATCGATCTACCTAAATTCTCTGTGTACAAATTTATTTCCATTTGTTACCATCACGCACATGTCTACTAATATTTATTTTATTTTTTAAATTTGACTTATTGTTTTTTTTTTATATATTTTATCAATAATTGTACGCATAAAAATGAAATCTAATTATTCCAGAATTACTGAAAAATCAAATTTTGAGTTTTCGCAACATACTTTCAAAATAAATTTAAGGGTCAAGTTTTAAGGGGACTGGGGATTAGTTAATTTACTCTATAGATAATAAAAATTTAGTATTTAATTGAAAATTACTATTTAGTATGAAAATAGTGATTAAATTGTTGTATGAATAAATAAATAAATAAAAAAGTAGTTTCGCATATAAATACATAAAATATATTCCCAGCGGTTTGAGAGAATTTCCGATTGTTATTAACGCGCATTTAGATACATACACAACAGACAACTCCATACGATAGGACGATTCGGCATCAAGGTAACTCTCCGGGTGTAATAATGCAGTGGCCGGTGAACCGCTCGCAGTAGTTATACTAGAGTACACAAGCGCATTCACTGACAATTAATGCGAGTTTCCCGGGAGATTCCAAGCCGCCGGTTGACACGCCCCGCGATGTGCAAGAGAGTTACACTATTTATACCCACAGCATTCATGTTAATTCTCGGATTACTTCCACATAAAATATATATAACTACTTAATTAACTTTAAATTTAAATTACACTTGATAATCTCGACAATTATAATTAAATATTTACAAGCTCAAGTTATTTTCTTATTTTTAATTCCTCTGTTAGTTCCATAAGTTTTTATTTCAAATCTCATATATTTTATCTTTAATATTAAAATAAAAATTCAGTCTTAATTTATTTTTTCATTTATTTTTAATGCACAAAAGTTTCTCTTCAATTCTAATTAACAAAACTTTTTCAATCGCTAGGCGATAAGGAAACAGAAAGAGCGAAGGAAACGTCACTGAGAACGACTTACGACCACGAGGAACTTAAAAAACTGGTAAGAAAAATTCATCTTATTCATTGGTAATGTTAAGCGTAAAAGAAAAAAAGAAATTAAAATAATAAAAGTAAAGAATTTTTTATCTGCAAGTTTATCGGACTGAAAATTATGATTAAAAGTTTATAATAATTTTTATACTTTTTTCTATAGATTGGTTTTGTTAAAAATATGACAGCACTATCAAAACTCAAGGATAATGATTGGAATGAAACTATTTTTGAAAATATAAAAGAATTTTTAACGAACAAAAAAATAAAAGTTTTGATAATTTATTTTAATGAAAAAAATACTTTGACAAGTGATTTTTATTTTCCGACATATCCAGTAGGTGAACTAACGTATTTTATACGAAAAAGAAATGAAAAATTTTGTGTCAAAAATTTTCACAACGAAATATTGTTCGGCACGACTAATAATACTAACGTTGAAGCGACGCTGTCTGCAATAACAAATGATCTACTTGCGCCAATTTTTCTAAATATTTATTCATGGAGTGACAGTATCCTTTTAATTAAACATAATCTATGATAGGAAATGATTAAACACAGTTAGAAATTTTGTGTTAAATTCAACACAAATCGTCTGTTGCAAACGGTCTACACAAATTTTTGTGATAATTCAACACATTGCTTTAGTAGATTATTTTTTTTTTTTTTTTAGATTTTTCTGTCATTTTCATGGTACGACGATATTTATATATTTTATAATTTGTCAAGGACACTAAAGAAAAATATTAAATAGAATATTGACGATAAATAACATGAATTTATTACATAAATTATTTAATTTTCTCTTTACATTAAAAATGAAGCAGCAAAAAATATCGGTTTTGTTTATTCCGATGGTTCATTGGCCCGCGAAATTTAAATTAAAAATAATTTGGAGTTTAAATTCTGTCAGCTGCCTGTATGAAGCAAAAATTTGATCGACAGTCATAAATCGCGGTTAGGCCGATTCCGGTTCTTTGTACACAGTTAGAAATTTTGTGTTAAATTCAACACAAATCATCTGTTGCAAACGGTCTACACAAATTTTTGTGTTAATTCAACACATAGCGTTTGTGTTGATCTGTAACACAAATTTTATGTTAAATAAAATTGAACACATAAAATCTGTTATTTTTACAGAAAATTTGTGTACATTTAACAGAACATTTGTGTAAATTTAAGACATATTTCGTGTTAAAATCAACTAATAAACATAAGCACATAACCTAACCAACTCAAGTATACTGATCTACCCTTAGTAGAACTTATGTCAATTTAGCGAACAATTGAACCGGGTCAAAAAGATATGAAAGTTATCTAAATTTGATTGTAAATAAATTATAATCCAAATTTCCCTGCAGACAATGCTGCTACAATGCTTTGCTTGGTAATAGTAATGAAGAATCGCGCGGAAACGTTTAGTCAAACAACACAAATTTTGTGTTAATTTTCGAATAGCACAAGAAATGTGTTACATTCTAGATTTTCCAATCATTTAACATAAGAAATCTGTTAAAGTAAAATAACACAAACGGTTTGTGTTGAATTAACAGATCTCTATGTTAAAAATCAACACAAAAAATTTAACCAAATAATTTTTTAACACAAATACACAAAATTTCTAATTGTGCAGAGTTCTAGAAACGTTTATCCATCACGGTAATTATAAATGAGAAGATTGAGTTGAATATCAATATTACCACAGGTGTGGTATATCTGGGAATGTAAATTAAGGAATGTAAAGTTGCGAAATGATATGATGTAGAGACGTGTAGTAGACAAACGAATGAGTAAACCCTCTGATCTACCACAGCTTTAATGAGACTGTGATTACTATTTCCCAGACTATAATGTTACATTTTGGGTGATAGTAGCCACTAGTAATTTGCCATTAATTGAAACCCAAGAGCTCTTGATTAGCGAGCTTACTATGACCGGTGAATAATTTACTTTAATCATACTCCATTAGTTTGCATTACATTGAGATATTTTTTTCTTCTTTACATCAAAGTACTGTTAGTTGAGTAAATATGTAATTGATATAATGATAAATTTTGAGTAAACTCCGCTTATATGAAGCCTAGAGCAATGCTTAACTTTCTGTTAAAGTTTTTTTACTGATTCACTGACATCAAATCGTATTTACAGTTGGTGTATTACTCTAAAAGAGTGTAATGAACATGATATTATAAGAAAAGCATGCTAATAAACTGACATGGGGCTAATTAAACTCGATAAACTTTGATAGTCATGTCAAAAGTTTAATTTAATTTAGATTTTTGGTGATGGCCGCTGGTCTGTACGTTCTTATATTCTTGTAAACACAATAACTCTTGAAAGAATCAATTAATCGACTCTATTATTTTTGCATCAGCTTTAGATTTTTATAGAAAATAACTCTATTGAATATCTCTATTCAAATCCTTCTCGTTAAATTATAATAAATAAATTAAAAATACGATTGATAGTTGTCACGAAGTCGGCTAATATTTTTGTCTCCTTGTCTATCTTGCTAGATTTTTTCTCACTGTCTACTCTCTCTAAAAAGTACTAGCAGCAAATCGGCGAGGCAGTAGTAAAAACTGTCGACTTATAAAAACATGGTGACCATTGTTAGAAAAATGGCGATTTAATTTAAAAAATTTAACGTGACATATATCACAGTTATAACGATTCAGTCATCGATTTTTAGATTTATAAAATATCAATCAATAACGAATTTTCGGATTCCAATATCTAAATTGATTATCTATATACTTTAACATCAAATAAATAGTATATTGCATAGTTAGGATACTAAGATAGTCTTTATGTCGTGAAGGCATCGTTTTCAGCACGATTCGTAGGGGTACATACACGGGCCGAAGGCCTACTATGCACAATATTTTATTCGACAATTGCCTGATTTACGCGATTAATGACAATCTGCGAAGCGAAGTCTGTGGCTGTTTAGCGACACGGTGCACCCACAAAATTACAACAAACCATCGGCTTTAAAATTCAGAATTCATATTTAATTGATTTAAAATTCACTCGGATGTTTTAGCTATTAATTTCAATATTTATTAACAAAATAAATACAACACAACCACGCGGTATAACCCACTCCCCATATGATGAATTGAAGTAACCATATTTAGTGTACTAGCCGTTCAACATGGATTTTGACAAAAAACTTTAAGTCGTTCAACGAGTTCTTACGATGTTTAATAGATAGAGCTCAGTTAAAACTCTTCAGACGCGTGGTGAAATGTCATTTCAACACTTACTTTTCACAACGCCGGTGGAAGTCGAGGACATATATTTTGATTTTACTCAACTTCTTTGCACCGGTCGATAAACAGCTGTTTAGGGTTCGCAACGCAGACGTCATAAAGCGCACAAATCAGGCCTGCGTTGAATAAAAAATATTATTTATTTCTTTCGGTCAATAAATTAAGAATGTGATTTAAAGAATTGTCTGATGCGTAACAAACTTTTATTATTACATAAGTGTTTGAGCTATGCACTTTTAGATTTCAAAAGTTTTTATTTAAAATATCAAAGAGTGATTTAAACTGCGAAAACAACAGGACTAACTATTGATATCAAATATTATTGAAAAGAAAACAAAAGTAATAAAAAAATACTTGGAATATTAAGTTTTAAAAAAGATTTTTATGATTTAAGATAAAGTTTTGTAATTTATTCCTTAACTGTTCGACAACATGCGTAAAAGCAAACTTTTGTATGAACTTGTACGAGTTTCTTAGCAGTCTCACTGAGTTGAGATATAAAAAATTGGGTTTAACTGTAATTTATGTACCGATTGAAACAAATAATCTAACAGTGACAGAAGCATGCAGCAATAAAGATCTTATAAAACGCTTGGAGAAACTTATTTTTTTATGGACTAAACAAATAAGACTCGGACTGTCAGACGCCGAAAGCCAAATGATAGATAAAAAATTTCCATGCATTATTGATGAACATAAATTATGGATCACACGATGTTAGTTTCATTTTATTATTATTTTAAATTGAATTTTATACCTTTACCGTCCGACATTTAACTATAGACGTAGATATAGAGTGTAATATCCTGGGTCACGATCCTCATCCTTGTGAATTTGGGTTAACGCCTGTAGTTTCGCCTAAAGGCACTTCAGAAGGGATAAACGAGACTACGAAATCACCACAGGGATTTAAATTGTCCACCTGGGGATATGCATCCGGTCATAAGCACTGGGAGAATCTCAACTAACACTAACGCCATCAGTATTAACAATTTATCAACCTTATCATTTTCACTTTGTTTTATTTTTTATTTCATCCCAGCATTTGATTATAATTTTTTAATTGTCTCATTAAAAATATTTTTTAATTACCGGTAATTAAACCGGAGGCCTCCATAATATGTCACAGTCGACAAATAACGAGGAAAAGTTATCGCTAAAATGATTTTTTTTTTTTTTTATGTCAACTTTGATATTTTATTGCTTTAGTTATCTCTGCCCAGTAATAAATCAAATGCGCGCATCAATATTTTTATTTTAAATAAAATGAATTATTATATTTTCCCTTTGATCAAAAATCAAAGAGACTAAAATTAAAAATTTAAAATGTCATTTACATGTTTATTTGTTAACAGGGAATAATTTCCGTGGATTAAATCATCAAATTAAAAGTTCTGCAGTGCAGCACATATTGGATATATTGACGGAAGCTAAATCCAATCAATTGCAACAGTTTATGCTACTGAATAACGAAATTGAAGAACGTACCGAAGAAGCAAAAACAAATATAGAGTATTTAGAGCTATTAAAAGATCCGTGTATTGAATTAAACGAAATAACGGAGCCTGAATTTTTATCGGAGCACTTGCCAAAAATTTTACATATCTTCCGTTACATCTGGCTGCACTCGCCGTTCTACAGCACACAACAAAGAGCTTATCATCTCATTAAGCTAATAAACAACCAGATTATCACAATAAACCGCGGGTTCATTAACCTTGAAGATGTTTTCGAGGATGGGAAGACGCGAGAAACGATAAAAATACTGAAAAAGTGCATTGAGGCTTGTAAAAGTTACAAGAATCTCTACTTGAAGGCAATTTTTATCATAAATCTATTACCTCTGTTCAGTCTTATCCTGATATAAGCAGAATCTCTCTTTAAAATCATGATGCGGGTATCAACAAAGCGCCCGCAGTCTCATACTATAAAGCTATCAAGAATTGTCCCTTGATCTTTCAAAGAGCTTTTTTCATTCAACCATCAAAAGAGATCATAAACTGCTTCTTCACTTTATTTTCTTTCATTTTTATCCCCTATATTTTATTCCGTTCCCCTTTTTCGTTTATACCCCCTAATAACCTATTAATTTTATTCAAATTTTTATGTATTTATATAGTTTGCTAAAGCTCACAATGATTTAACATCAAACGCTTGGGATTTAGATGACAAAGAAGTTCTACATTACATCGATATCTTTATTGAGAGATGCAGAAATTTTATCGAAATTTTACACGCCATGATCGACTTTGCTCAGTAATTTTAATTTAATAATTAATAATACTTTTTAATAGTACACTGTAAAAAAAGCGGTGTTAAAATGGACTTACACCGATGTAACGGTGCTACTTAGCAGCTTTATCCGACCTGTGTTAAAACGGTGTCCATGCATGAGTGTGAATGTAGCAGACATGAGAAAAATTTTAAATAAATAAATTAATTAATTAAAATAATGAAATTTAAAAAAATGCGCGTATGGATTTTTCATTTGTCTAAATACGCATTTTTTAATTTTTACTTTAATTACATTTTATTCATTTATTCATTCACACTCATTGTATATGCGGAGTAAATTCATTCATGGGTATAAGGGTGTGAGTACAAATGATACGCGAAAAATAAAACTATGTTTTTTTTTCCATCCCGGGAAAAAATGATTTTGCCTAATCATATATGATCATGCATAATTGTCTATATATGATCAGATCCAAAAATTGGCCAGGTCTGATCATACATAACTTGATCTGTTTATACATGATCATATATGATTATATATAATCATGCATGAACGAATATAGTCATTTGTAGAATCTCATTTAGAATATCTGTAAATTATTAATTAAGTAGTTTAATTAGGATTTATTGTCTTCATCAATATCAATGTCGGTTAAAATTAAATAAAAAAAAAAAAAAAAAATTATTAACCATCGACAATTATTTTACTACGAGGTCACCCATCCAATTAATGTCCAACGCCGATGCTGCTTAACTTTGGTTATCGATGGTTTGTAGTCTGATCCTCTAGTCTGTTATACACTTACAATTAAGAAACGTTTATGGCATTACTTAACTCAAATAATCAAATTGATACTTTATACTTTTAAATTACTGCCGAAACCTTTGAACATTTTTTAAGTATTGGGGATTTAAGTTTGATTGATAGTTGACAGAATAAAAATTTAATAACATTGATATTAAAAAATTGTCATATTATTTAATGTATATATATATATATATATATATATATATATATATATATATATATATATATATATATATTTAAATATTTATAGGTTTCATATCAATGAAATCTGATCAGATTTAATCATAGACATATATAACTACATATAGGTTTATATCAGTCACGTCTGATCAGATCTAATTATATATAGGCCTATATCTAATTATATATGGGTTTGTATCAATCATGTCTGATCAGATCTAATCATGTATAGACTTATATATGATCATATATGGGGTTATAACAGCTAGGTATAATTATATCTAATTATATATAGACTTATAGATGATCAGATCTGATCATATATAGACTCATATATGGTTATATATGGAGTTATAACAGCCAGGTATGATTATATCTAATTATATATAGACTCATATATGATCAGACCTGATCATATATAGACTTGTACATGATTATATATGGGACATAACAGCCAGGTATGATCAGATCTAACTATATATAGACTTATATATAAATAGATCTGATCATATATAGACTTATGTATGATTATATATGGGGTCATAACAGCCAGGTATGATCATATCTAATTATACATAAACTTATATATAATCAGATCTGATCAGATCTAATTATATATAGACTTATATATAATCAGATCTGATTATATATAGACTTATATATGGGCTTATAACAGCCAGGTATGATCAGATCTAATTATGTATGGGGTCATATATAATTATATATAATTATATATGATCCCATATATAATCATGCATGATTATATATAACTTCATATATGATTATATATAATCATATATGATCATATATATGAACATATATAATCATATATGATTAGGCAAAATCATTTTTTCCCGGGATCGCTTAACACCGGAAAAATTATAACACCGCTACCTCTACATTTTCGGGGTTGAATTTAACACCGATAACCTTAGCACCGCACGGGAAGAATTATCCGATAAATTTTATTTGTCAGTTGTGAGTAAAACTGGGCCAGGATGAATAATTACTCTTCTGTTTCTAGATAGTGTTCAATAATGGAGTAAAAAAATTTAATTTCATTTAATTTTCAAGTAAAGAGGAGTAAAAAATAAAACAATAGGTCTAGTTTTCATCTTTTCCGTATTTATTTTGTTTTTGGCCCACACTGAAAGAAATAATCGATAGCAGCTACCAATTGGCAATCGGTAGCCTCTACTGATTATTTTTCGGTAACAGCTACCGATTACCAATCGGTAGCTGGTACCGGTTTCAATCGGTGACGGCTACCAAAATAATCGGTAGCTGTTACCGATTATTTCGGTAGCAGTTACCGATTGGAATCGAGTGTGTGTACGTAACTGATACCAAAAAAATCGGTAATAGCTACCGAATTAATCGGTTACGGCTACCGATTATTTTTTTCAGTGCAGGTTTATCCTAAATTATAGTCTAAATTTTATTAAAAAATTTTCACCGTACGGGATAACGTGGACTTACACCACTTTTTTTACAGTGTCCATCTAATAAAAAAATCAATTTTGCATAACTTTGAACACTTATATCTGACTAGTTATAGTTATTATAAATGACTTATCCAATAGTCTGTCTAGACGGTTACCTATTTGCAATTTAATTAAAAATTCAATGACATATCTCAGAAATGTTTCTAAATCAAGACGAAATTTACATACGCTTAATTAAACATAAAGTATATCTTGTTGAATTGAATATTTATTTAGTAAAGTATCTTTAGGTGATTCAAACACGAACGCGTTAGTTTGTTTATTGATAGCTTCATTAGTAAATCTTGAAGGTCCTATGGTATCTTACAAAGTTATTAAGTTTTTCAAGTCATTGAAGTATAACAGGTTTCTAAAGCCAACAAATCTTGTTCTAAAGACATCGACAATATTTATGTCAAACTTAAGTTTTTAAAATACTTCAAACTTTTCATTACTCACACAAACAAAAGAAGCTTTAGAACTAAGAAAAAAAAATAACAATGATTTAAAGATCAAAAGCTTTACATAAAAATAAACATATGAATAATATTTCTTTGTAATAACAAGATTAGATGAAGAAGCCAAGAGAATTGAGCCAATTTTCAGTGGAACAAATAGCAAAGAATATGAAAGAGTATGTATCAAAATAGAGAAGAGATTTTTAGTGTATTTACAAACACTAAGACTTAAAGCTCACAAGATATTAGACGTTCAAGAGCCCACCTGGTACGACGACATGTTCGCATTCCAGAACGAGATGAAGGACTTGGAGATAACAATTGAGAACCTCGTGAACGTTGTGTTCAAAGACATGAATAATGTACAGGAAGGTATTAGCAATCTCTATGGATTTAAAATTTACATGAATAGAAAGAGTTTGAAGACTCTCTTCGATTCAATAACAACAAAAGTGAGGATAACAATAGTCTTATTGAATTTATCAATACAAAATTTATCAATAATCACTATTATTACTATGAACTTAATTTTGTCGAAGATATGGCTGCTGTTTGCCAACGATATTCAAGTAATAAAACAAGAAATATTGGAGGAACGTAATGAGTGTCCGTCAAATACTCCATATTTTTCTGGTAGAGCATTAAATCTAAAGCTGAAAAGCAAACGATTAGAAGTGACTAGACAACAACTCACCGAGGCAAAATGGCCTGGACAGTGTGGAATTAGTGAGAAAGTTTACCATCAGCAGGAGATGTTGGTTGGTTCCATCAGTGAAACGATCGTCAGGCTCTATCACAAGTGGATGGATGACATCGGTGATAATCCAAAGAGCCGGCTCGATCGATACTTGATGCGACGTAGCGACGATAAGCCGGGACTGCTCGAGTCCAACCTCGATCCAAACCTTGTGAATTTATGCCGCGAGGCGAACTATTGGCAGTACCTAGGCTTCCAAATTCCCATCTACGTACAGATGATCTATGATAAGTGGGACACGCTACAGTTCGTTTCTGAGAGTGTGCTTATGCTTGTCCGTGCATACAATAGGATACTTGATGGTATAATACCCCATTGTCTTTTGTTTTGTACTATAGCTTTTTTTTTTACAATGTAATTTTTGATTTCGTGCCTCTTTAAAGCTCTTTCGCCTGAAGAACAGCTATTTTTTAGACGTCACATAAAAGACCTCGATGATAAAATTCACCCGGGATTAACTAAGCTAACTTGGAACTCTGATTCTATTGATGTTTATGTAAAAAAATGCTGCGATATCGCAACTGATGTATTTTCAAAAATTTATATTCTTTTTTTTTTTCCCACCTCAAACTTATTTGTACCCATGGAAAAAAAAAGTTATTTTTTTCGTACACGGTAGGAATATTTTGCGGACATCACTATGCCAGTATGGGCGTGAACGCCATACTGTATGGTATCGAAGATTTTCATAGGTTATAAAATTGTATGCATAGATGATTCGACCATTGCGGGAATAATAACATTGGCAATAGTTGTCGCGGACGCCGCAATGTTAGTATGGCCGTCAGGCCCATACTCCGTTGCCGTATCCACAATGCTTCTCGCCGATAAACCTAGTCTAACGACATCTATATAGTTTTGGTGGTAATACAATAGTATACATTGATTGACACAACAGAAATTAAGACGGGAAGAACTAGTAGCATTGTGCCCTCGGCATTGTTGTACGGGTCTCAGGGCCATGCTGTTTCGCCGTGACTGCTATGCATACGTGTGAGCAATACAATAGCTCCCGTACTATACAGTATAGTAAATAACGCCATACTTCTGGAACTCGTGATAATACTGTCTTGAAATATTTCACATACTATTTTAGTATCTGTCTTGAGACCATACCAGCATGATGTTGAACGCCATGCATTTCTTACCGTGTAGCCTGTTAATAATTTTAAATAAAAAATGAGTTTGGCGTGTGGAATTTTTATTTTATTTAATTCCCAAGTTACTAATAACCTTTTTAAAATAATTTGTCTTATAGTTTCAAGATTTCCTATATACGTACAAAAATTCAAATTTAAAAATACTGAAAATTTATGAGGAAATTTGTGATACGTCAATAATAAAAATACAACCAAACTACAGTTATGAGTTATCAGAATTTAAAAGAGAATTTAAAATCACGAGGTAACATATTTTTTATCTTTTAAATCTGAACAGGACAAACCAACTCTTTATAAATAAATTTAAAAAATCTGTTGGACTTAAATATAATCCTGTGGCAAAATAATACGGGCATTATTGAAGCCGTAGCGAGTTTTTTTTATTTTCAATATTCCTCACGTGACTTGTTTTCTTTTAGGGATCGTGTTTTTAAAGAGCTTGAGGAAAAATACAGGGACATTATTCAGTACCTCTTAGTAGTGTACGAAGGGTTTCAGTTGGTAATTTCCGAGGTAAGTATTTTCCGACAACAATTGACTCATGATCCAGCAGCCAAAAGCTCCTTATTCATCTATTCTATCGAGGCTATTCCATCTATTCTACGACTTCCGGGAATTTCCGGGTATTCGTAATCTCTTCGGGATACAGAAACACGTCCCATATACCCGGTTCGTGTCGTGCACACGCGTCTAGATAATCCTATGAGACTTAGTACCCTGATGCGATTCAACTATAGTTGACAATTTTCCTACAGCCAGTGTCCATCGATTTCATGTTCTGTTGCTAACGCGATATACCATGATATACTTGTACTCTATAGTAAATTTACTCGTTTCAGAGTACTGCGGAATGGAAGAATTATCTGATTAACCTGGACAGAGTATTGGAAGAGACCTTACGTTTATCTCTAAGAAACTCATTAACTTTTATGTACGATGCACTACATGGCGTTGATACCAATGGACCATCAACATTTATTTTCATTAATATCAACCTACTCAATAATAGTGTACGTACCAATCAATCTATTTATAGGGGAGAGAAGGGCAGAATGGGGTACTTATGGAAATACTGTTTTCGGGGACTCAAATACGATAAATCTTTTTTTTAATGATATTCAAAGTGAATAGAAAAAATTCTCAGCTGCCGTTAAAAAAAAATTTTTATTTTTGCAGGCAAAATGGGGTACCCTCTAAAAAAAGGTGGAAAAAAAATTGCTGGGAATAAAATAAATTTGATTAAATTAAATTTTTTTACATAAAGATACTGCAATTCTAATACGTCGTATTCCAAATTTGGGAAATTTTTCAGGAGACGATAAGAACGTTTCACGGTCGGCAATGAAAATTATTTGTAATATGTTTACATTGGTATAACCTACAAATTTATTTTCATTGTTTTCATAAAATACAGGCATTTGTAGTGAATAAATAATTTTGAATTATATGCTGTAAGAAGAGTAAAAAATTATGCATAATTACCTTCTTACTGATGTCAATAATTACTTCCTTAAAATTAACTTAAAATTGAAAATGTTAAGCGTGACTGAACCTATGCGAATGTGGGATACGACACATTAGAATATTTATTTAAAAATACTAAATAAACAATTTGACCTCTAAAATTTTGACATAAGCTGCACATTGTTACAATGATTTCATTTTTCAAGAAAAGTGAAAATGTCAAATTTTGTGGGATACGACGTATTAGAATGGCAGTATCGATAAGTAATTTACATTTAAAAAATTACATTAATTAGATGCAAAGGAAGAAAACAAATTTTTTAATAATTTTTATCATAAAACAAAAGTCATCAACACTTTTCGACTGAAACTTGATTTTTGAAAAAGTTTAACAAAAAAAAATTCAAAAACAAACTTTTTATAGAATTTTGGGGGTACCCTATTCTGCACCCCTTCTTTGTTTTGCCCCTTCCTCCCCTACATTAGCTATAATTAACACATTATTCAAATTGTCCACGGATGCAAGAAATATTTTTCATTATGAAATAAAAATAAAATATTTCTTAAGACTAGAAAAAATTCCTCACCCCAATAAAATTTTTGGTTTTAATTCATAATGCAAAAGATTTCTTGGGGCAAGTAAAAATTTCTTGTGTCAAGAAATCCTTTTTTTTTTGTATAGATGGTGTTTTCCCCTTCTCTTGATGAAATCTCCAAAGTCACCAGTAGTGCTTTAAAAAATATTTTGGAACCGTTCAAAAACATCCCAAGATTGACTGAAAAATTCGGACTAGGACGTAATGGGGTCAGTAGTCTCTGGAGGACTTTCAATGAAGACCAAACATTTATTCAGATGCAAAAAAACATTGACGATCAAGTCGACACGTGTTTCAATTTGATTGAAAATTATCTCAAGACATGGGAACCGTTTCGTGATGTATGGGAAGTTGACAAAGATTTATTTATCAAAAGGTAATTAAAATACTTTTTTATCTAACAACTGACTTACATTAAAAAATATATTCGATATAATTGAATAGCTACGAAAATTTGAAACCATCAGCGGTCTTATTTGAAGCAGAGATCGGAAAATATACTGAGTTAGCAAATAATTTACAAATGCAAGAAACATTCGCGACAGTAAATTTTCTAAATATTAATTCAGATCAACTGAAAAACGCGATAGTAGAACACTGTGTAGAGTGGCAAAATAAATTAACACTCTTGTTATTACGTATGACTCAAGAATTAGTCGAGCAGCTGAACGTTTACATGGGGGAAAGCATAACAAAGTAAATAACTTAAATAATATAGCTATAGAATGTAAATAAAAATTACCTGTACAGAATTATTTATCTATTTACTTTTTTTTTTTTTGGTTAATACACTTCTAAAATAAGCTGTGAGTTTGCAGGATAAGCAGAGAGCCAACAGACTTCATCGAAATGCAAGCAACGTTGCAATTGTTCGAGAGACTCCGAGCTGAAATTCTGTGGAAAGAGGAAGAATTCCCCAAGATACGAGAGCAGTACCAGACTCTAGGTAAACCCTGATCCAAGCGATTGGTAGGGGGTAAATCGATTGCGTTACGAGAAGGAATTACCTGTGCCCAAAACCCCAGAGTAATTTCTTGAGTCTTGCTTCAAATCCACGCCAATCGACAAACCCTATTTCATTTTATTCACTTTATATTTTTTTCATTCAATCCATTTTTTTGATCATTATATCCAACGAATTTGATCGTAGAGAAATATCAAGTACGAGTGAGTCTCGATTTTAAGAGGAAAATAAAAGATTTACAAAAATCATGGACTAGTTACGTTGAATTTATCTCAAACTACGCGGTGACAATTGCCGAGATAAAGGTAGATTATTATGTCATCTCTACTTGTCTTGTTTTTTTTGTTGCTTACTTATTTTCCAAATGTTCTGTATACATATCACGAAATTTTGTTCTGATTATTATGCCTTGATCGTACTCAAGCTGCAGTGCACGCTCGCACTTGAATGCTCCTAACGTAGACATTTTTCCCACAGGAACAGTTCAAGTGCAAACTCTTGAAGCAGGCAGATGTATTTAAGGAAGACACTGTCGCGTTGCTAAATAGATTCCAAGATACCGGGCCATTCACCTCAGACTGGGGAACTCTCGGTTGATATTATTGTTTATTTATTTATTTATTTACTAACTTAATTATCATCTGCTTTCAATCAGTCGAGTGAATTTTGATAATTTTTTAAATAAATCTATATTTCTTTTAGACGCTCTAACATGGCTGGCTGAATTTAAACAACAGTTAGAGCAATTGAGACAAGTTGAGGTTGAACTTAAAAATAATTTCAATATTTTTGAAGCCAGTCTAGTTGATTCGTTGGAACTGGACAAGATTGACAAAGTAATTTTAAATATTGCACGACTCTTAATGCGAAGCATTAGTGTGCTTTACGGTCAAAGAATTCAGTTTGCCTCTTTTTCGCTAGTGTTTTTACTGTTTTACTCTTGTTAGTCCATGGAGCTTAACCAAGTTACACATCATCGGATAGAGACTTTAATAAGGATTAATTTTGTTACTTATAAAGACAAACTTGATGTATTTAATAACTAAAAAAACATCAAAATATTAAAAAAAATTTTCCCGTCAAGCAGTAGAAAATGTGTCCGTAACCCGTAAACACAAAAACTCGAGAAAAAAGCCATTATTTGGATCACTTTTTTTTTAAAAAGATTATTTTAGGGCTGAAGAAGAAGTGTGTTATAAATGGCCATCAAATTCGGCCCCTTTTAATTATAATCAATAAAAAGAGCTTAACTAATTTTGTACACTGTAAAAAATCACCAGGGTAGGTCCAAGCGGTGTAGGTGTTAAAATCGGCGGTGTTAAATTTCAACACCGAAAGCGATGTGAAAATAACGCCGCCGCCGATGTAAATATTCTGTACCGGTGTTAAAATAACGCCGCCACCAGTGTAAATATTCTTTACCGGTGTTAAAATATTTTATTTTGTGAATATTTTTACTTACTCGATCACTATACTTGTTAATAAATGATGTTTTTTGTTAATTTTTATAAAGAACTGACATTTTTTGTGTTTTATAATCTTTAAAGTTAATACTCCAAGCGGACGCAGTTTACCCCGCTTTTACACCAGCTTACGTCTCCGAATTACGTCTCCTACACCGGTGTAATTTCATTTTAACACCGGACGGAGTTAAAATGACTCTATTTTTAACGCTCATTTTACAGTGTATGTCTATACATGTTTTTTACATATACTTTCGTCACACCAGTCGCGTCTGCGCAAAAATTACATCTGACTATTTTTTGGAGCGAAATTTGAATTCCTAGTTTAATAGAAAGGAAAAAAAAATTGTCCTTATAACTTTTATCGTACATTTTTCTTTTTTTTTTTTTTTGCAAATGAGCGTCAAGAGTCGTGCACTTTTGTATTTACCAATTTTCTTTTTTTGCTTTTAGTTCGAGTGTTAATTTGCA
This sequence comes from Microplitis mediator, assembly GCF_029852145.1. Taxonomy (NCBI): domain Eukaryota; kingdom Metazoa; phylum Arthropoda; class Insecta; order Hymenoptera; family Braconidae; genus Microplitis; species Microplitis mediator. Next base: position 15,156,998 of record NC_079979.1, read on the forward strand.
CGTGAGCAATAAATATAAAAATAAAAATATTTTATTAGGAGTTTTCAGCGATTCAACTTGTGTGGGAATTGACAAAAAAATGGGATGAATCATGGGAACGTTATAAAACAGTTAACTTCTGGACAATAGAAATCGATGAAATGGAAACAGTGGCATCAAAATTATTCAAAAAATTTACTCGGCTATCGAAAGAGCTTGAAAACAAAAATTGGTCAATAATTGAATTTACTAGATCGCGTATTGATAAATTTCGCCGTACATTACCTCTAATAATAGACCTAAAAAATCCTGCAATGCGTAAACGTCACTGGGACAAAGTTAAATCTACAATAGGCCATGAATTCGAGGAACTTTCCGAAGGATTTACATTGTCGTTAATAATAAAAATGCAATTACAAAATTATTCCGATGAAATTGGTGATATATCAAATGCCGCGTCCATGGAATTAACGATAGAACAAGTAGAGCAAAATAAAATAAAATAAAAGTAATAAATTTATCTCTTGCGTAGATTTAATCTGAGGAAATTTCTTTAGGGTTTAAAGAGCATCACTGCAACATGGGATACTCGGAAACTGGAAATGACACTTAACAAAGAAACTGGAATTTATCGATTACAATCAGTGGACGAGATCTTTCAGACTTTAGAGGATCACCAAGTCCAGTTGTCAGCAATGAAGTCAACGAGGTGTAGTAAAGCTTTAAACCTTTTTTTTCATTGACAGAGAGTTAAAGATAAGAAGAATAAAGCTAGTGAATCGATCACAGGCAAGTAAAGCTCCTGTTTTCTAGCTCGTTATCTTTTTTGGTCTTTCGTCTAGGTTTGTCGAGCCCTTCGTCAACGATGTAGACCAATGGGAACGTACTTTATCCACGATTGCCGATTTGCTTGAAGTAATTCTTCTTGTACAAAAAGACTATATATATCTGGATAATATATTCCGTACAGAAGATATAAGAAAGCAAATGCCAAACGAAACAGACAGCTTTGATGCATTAACCATCGAATTCAAAGACATTTCCAGTCAAATGGCTAAAGCACAAAATATCGTTCAAGCTTGTCACGATTCAAGTTAAATTCTTTAAAGAGATTGTGTTCTATACATTCTGACATTTATTTAAATTTATCTGTGTATTTTTTTTTTTAGATGTATTACTTAAACGGCTGAATAAACTCCTGAATCATATGGACTCGATTCAACGTGCGCTAGAGCAATATTTAGAAACTAAACGTCATATATTTCCGCGGTTTTACTTCATATCCAATGATGATCTTCTAGAGATATTGGGCAGCGCAAAACATCCGGATTTAATACAACGACATATAAAAAAACTCTTTGGGAATATAAACTCTTTGAAAATATCAAAAGTATATTACATGAGATTATATCTATTGAGTGTAATAATACGAATGAGTTATTTCATATTACAGCTTATAACGGGTAGGCATATAGCCGAGGGAATGTTTTCAACTGAAGGAGAGTACGTGGGATTTCTTCAGTCAGTAAACTTAGAGGGACAAGTAGAGTATTGGCTTTGTAAAATTGGTATGAAACATTTCTAAAATATAATTTATTTTCCATTTTCCAAGTGCCTTAATCAGGGTGGCCGCAAAGAAATGATTTCAAACGTCCTTAATATTTCCCGGTTTTCCAGTTAAGTTTTTCACATTTTTTCCTGATTTAGAAATTTTATTCGTATCATTTAGATATTCAAAGTTTTTATTATATTTTCATTTTTAATAATTAAATTTGATAATTAAATCATGCGAGAAACCAGAAAAAAATGGCAATAAAATAAATTAATATTGCCTACTTGTGATTATTCGATGTTAAAAATGTATAAGTTAAAATATTTAATAAGAAATTTTATGATTTAAATAAATTCAAAATACACTGGTTACAAAAATTAAGGGATATTAAAAAAATTTCAAATTTTTTAGTAATTTTCAACAGTTTGTAACTCGAAGGAAAATGGTCGTACAATAAAAACAAAAAGTCAAACTGTAGCCTAAGTTTCTAGTTTTCTAATCTGGGTCTTTAAATTTTTTTATTATGCATGGTTCCGGAGCAATCAAAAATCAATCATAATTATTGAAAAAAATTTATTGGAGCTCGAAGACCGTTTTTAAGACGAGCAAAAATTTTGTGAATTTCTTTTTCGATAGTTTTCTTAGGATTACTCCGGGACCGCACATAACAAAAAAATTTAAAAACCAGATCAGAAAACTAGACACTTGAAGCTACAATTTGCCTCTTTTGTTTTTGTCGTATGACCATTTTCCTTCGAGTTACAATCGGTTGAAAATCACTTTAAAATTTGTAATTTTTTTAATATTCTTAATTTTTATAACTAGTGAATAATTTAAAATTTTTTAAATTTTGAACTGTTACAATCTAATTCCCGGATACTTTTCGAAATTCCCTGACATTTCCATGATATTTCCCGGTTGCATTAAATTCCCTAATAGTTCCCGATATTCCCGGTTTTCCCGGTTCGTGGCCACCCTGTTAATTATGCAGAATTAAAAAAAAAATCATAACAATAATAATTAAATGTATTTTCCCAGCTGAAATTTGTTTCTCTTTTCCCTATTCACTTTAACTTTTATTTATAATAAAAGACCCGTTCGATTCAAGATGAGCTCATTCTGTATAACGAAACAAGATTACACATTGTTCGTTGCAGAAATGGCAATGCGAGAGTGCCTGAAAGAGGTTCTACGACAGTGTCGTGCGGCACTACGAAAAATCCAGGATAAGCGGGACAAGTGGGTAAAGGAGTGGCCGAGTCAGCCGGGAATAACGTCCACTCAGATACAGTGGACAAGCGACTGTACACGAGCACTTATACATTGCAAGTGAGTACGGAAATTCAACGGTGTCTACCGGGTCTTCTATCCTTCAGCTAACTCAATGGATGTACATATAGATATACAAAGGAGAACGATGAACAAGGCTTAGGACAAGTGAAGTATGAGAGACAGAGATGAGACGAAAAGTTGAGACGGTAGAGATGTAGATGGTCAGGTCAACGTGATGACTTAAGCGAGCCAGACACGGCAACTCTAATAAGAGAAATTTTGCATATTCTGCTTACCACCGTCCTCACTTGTTCTCTCTTTACTCTCTCTCCTTTCTGTCTCTATTTCATCATCTTCGTCTTTCTCTCTTACTCCCGTTCTCACACTTACTATATTCTAAATATATATGTATACATATATAACTAGCTCTACTATTACTGGCCCTTCGTATACTACTCTCGTTTGCATATACCAGCGATGCTGTGAATAATTTAACCCACAGAGCCTTATTCTATTCCGCTTGGCCTCTGATAAAATTCGTGCACCCAACGAACCGATGAGAGGGAAATATCGTTAGATATATATGCGTCGTACAAGATTATCTGATAAGCATTTTCTCTCTCGTTTACTTACTAGTATATATAATAATACTACTACTATTGCTACTGCTACTCCTACACCTCGTGTACATGTTGCAGAGCTATGGAATCTAGGAAACCACTGAGAAAACTACGAAAACGGCAAAATCAAGCGCTCACTAAGTATTCAGAAGCTATTCGTACTGACGTAGATAAACTGCTGAGGATAAAACTCAAAGCTATTGTCGTCATTGAAATTCATGCGAGAGATGTCATTGAAAAATTATATAAACTGCGTAAGTTTTTTTTTTTTTCAATAACTATCTTTATTGGACATAATTCCAATCAGTCTACTGCGAATAGAAAAACAATAACCCTGGTGGATCCAAATTACGGTAATTTACCGCGTTGCCGTAGTTTACCGTAAAATACTGTAATTCTGGGGTAAATTTGCCGGAATCTGCGGTAATTTATGGCAGTTTACAGCAGTCTCCGGTAGTTTACGGTATTTTACAGAGAATTACGGTAAAATATGGCACACTCTAAAAACGAATTAGTGAAAATCACGTGACAATCACTATTTGGCAGTGAATAGTCACTTATTGCTAGTGAAAAGTATACCACTGTTTGAATTAGTGACATACTTTTCACTAGTAAACAGTGAATAGTCACTATTTTCACTGTTTCAAATTTAAGAGAACAGTTTATCATAATTTGCTGCATTTTTACTGTAAGCACTAAGGTACCCGCGGGTAATAAGGCCTAAGTGACAGAAATGATATTTAAAATAACCGCCTCCGCTAAAGGCTACTCTAGTAGAAGGGTCTTGCAGATAGATGTTACGACAAGTTTATAGAGTCCTGATACCACGGTCCCTGTCTTCTATATTTCATTATCCGTCATATGATGTCGTAGCGCAGAAGAAATTATAAAAAGCAATCTAGTCTTCTGACTTAAAAAGTATTGTTGCTAAATTTAAGTGATGATTTATCTCTAATACCAATTTTATTTATAGTTTAACTATTACAGTTTGTTTAACCCGTAGGCCTTATTACCCTATTGTAGTAAAATAAGGCCTATTCTTATGGTTTTTGTAAAAGTTTAATTTTTTATTTGTTTATGGTAAAAATTACCATTACTTCATTATATTTTATGGCTAATGTATTGAAATTAAGATTAATGATACATTTCGATAATTAAATGCAATATTTTCGATTCTATTCAAAATCTCCCTTAACTAGGCCTTATTACCCACCGGTACCTTATATGTTTACTTATTTTTACAGTTTTTACAGTGCAATACTTCACTTTACGGTAAAATACCGCAGGCTTACCCGCACGAAAAAAGATATATCCCGGCAAAATAGTAAATATCAGGCTTGTATCTTTAGTATTGTCGTATGTATGCTATTTTGCCAGGATATATTTCCAGATATATGTTTTTCCGTATGGGTAGCCGCAATTTTACGGTAAAAGAATCGTTCTTTTCCTGCAAATTTACGGTAAAAATGCTGTACTTTTGTCGTAAAATACCGTATTTTACCGTAACTCTTCCGAATATCATAATTCGTCGTAATTCGGATCCACCAGGGAACAAAACGGCCTTAACTGATGACTATTTATCGACATATTTTTAATTGAATTGGACAGTGTCCGTCATTATCGGACAATAATCTGTACTCTCCGCGATAAGATCTATCCAATTATAATAATTGTGTTTTAAAAAAAATGAAAAACTCAATGTAATTTTAATTTTAAATATTCTGACGACAATGATCAGATAAAACAGCGTTATCTTAATTGAAAAAAAAATTTTTGTTATTAGGTTGTAAAGATGTTACGTCATTTGATTGGATATCGCAATTACGTTTTTACTGGGATCGTAATCTGGACGAGTGTGTTATACGGCAAACTAACACTAATTTTATTTATGGATACGAATATCTCGGAAACTCGGAGCGCTTAGTCATCACGCCGTTGACCGATAGGTAATTTCTACTCAATCTTTATTTTAATCTTTATTTTTATTTTTGTTTTGGGATAAAAGTAGCAATAAATATTTTCAAGACTTGGGAGATATAAAGAAAATCTTGGTGTTCAAAAAGTATCGATTTAATTTCGATAAAAGGCAGCAGAAATGGGAAGTAGTTTAATTTATTGAAGTACTGGGACCATAAATCTAGTCTTGTGCATGCATCCAAGCAATTTGTTCGTAGAAAATGCAACTCGATGCAGCAATTTTGCATGTCGTTAATATTGCGTTTTCGCGAATATTCACTTAGGAGATTGCGATTGCGTCTTACAAGTCTTGGAAATGTCTTTCACTTTGTCTACGTTATTTTTTATTAAATCAATATATAACTTTTAAATAAATCGCAAAACATTTGTTTTATATATATACTTTTTTTTTGTTTCCTGTTTTTTGTTTTAAAACAGATGTTACATAACTTTGACAACAGCACTTAATCTGTATCGCGGTGGGTGCCCTAAAGGACCAGCTGGTACCGGAAAAACAGAAACAGTAAAAGATCTCGGAAAAGCTTTAGGTTTGAATGTGATAGTACAAAACTGTTCAGAGGGTCTGGATTATAAAAGTATGGGAAGATTGTTCGCCGGTCTAGCGCAAACTGGTGCTTGGGGTTGCTTCGATGAGTTCAACAGGTTGTATTTTCACGGCCTAATATCTCTGGGACGACCAATAGAGTGTGTAATACCCTTTGTAGGATCAATATTGAAGTGCTGTCGGTTGTCGCCCAGCAAATTCTCTCCATCCTTACAGCACTTGCTCAGAAGTTAACGAGATTTCTGTTCGAGGGCTCTGATATTTCTCTTGTTCGAACAACGGGAATTTTCATCACTATGAATCCAGGGTATGCAGGCAGAACAGAATTACCTGACAATCTTAAGTCAATGTTTAGACCGATATCCATGATGGTGCCTGACAGCAGTATGATTGCGGAAATCAATCTCTTTGGAGAGGGATTTGAAAATACTCGAGCTCTCGCCAGAAAGGTGTTGTCACTTTTAATTATGTCCAGACGATTATTATTCAATAATTCTGTCAATTAGTTTTTATACCTCGATAACTATGGAAATTTATGATAATTTATTTAAAATTATGATATTAATTTATCGGGTTTTCGATTAGTCACTTTGATAACTTAATCATTTTCCGACTCAATCCGTAATTAGTGTCTCGAGATTTATCTTCATAATAAAGAATTTATTCATCATTATTAGAGATTTTCAGTTGAAAATTCAATAAATTATTTTATTTATGAATAATTATCGAGATGACTGAATAATTTTAATAACCCGATCCCGAAATTGAAACTCTAGATTTAACAGCTCCAATATAATTACACTGATAGAAACTTTTTTTTAGAATTTAAAAAGTTTTCTTAGTATTTAAGAAATCATTTCTTAAACATCAATTTTTGTATTTAACAAATATTTCTTACTATTTAAGAGAGGTTCGCACTTTTCTCTATCACACTCAAGTCCACGAACGGTACTATCATTGATGCACTTGTGCAGTAAGTGGAAACTTTGGCTGAGTTTTTCTCTTAAACAAACGAATATTATCGGTTCCGTAACATTTTGCCCGTGGACAAAATAACCGCGATAAAATAACTGACGAAAAAATAACCGAAAGACAAAATAACCGAGTAATAAAATAAAATACGACATAATAATCGCGACTGAATAACCGTTCTGTACAAGCACAGGAATCGTATTGTTTTTTCATGGATTTTGTGTGTGTTTATTCGGAAATAAACTAACACATATGCTTGTTATTGTGCTGTGCCCTTTTTTCATGGATTTTGTGTGTATTTATTCGAAAATAGACAAACTATTTTAATGATTTTTTTGATGATCTTTCATAATAAATATTAATTTAATAATACAATTTTAATATTTGATATAGGTTAGGTTATACACCACGCAATACTAACAAAAAATACATCGAAAAAATCGATATCTCGCTCACAATGTCACGATATCTACAACAAGAGGTGACAACATAATAAAATAGGCGTAGTTATTATGTCGTAGGTTATTTTATCACTCGGTTATTATGTCGCGGTCATTTTGTCCACGGGTATTAACGTGTGTCACCATATTATCAAACAATCAAGCGCCTTTCACTAGATTAGACAGTAGTGCATCAATGTGCGGTCTGTATTTTGTATTTAGAGATTTTGTTTCCGAAAAAAATTCAGCCTAAAATATCTGATAATTCCTGTTAAGAAATCTTTTTAAATGCTAAGAAATCCTTCCATCAGTGCACTAGTCTATAAACTAAACATAATATTAACAAGTTTGATGAAATAATATCTAGGTATTCACTCTCTACACATTAGCACAACAGCAACTCAGTAAACAGCATCATTATGACTTTGGTTTACGAGGAATAGTAACGCTGACACGTTATGCCGGTAAGAAAAGACGTCAGTACAGCCACTTACCGGATGAAGAGGTAACAAACTATATACTAAAACTTATTGCAATTAAAGTTGTTAACGTACTCTCTTGAAATGTTAATATCTACTTCCATCTCTAAACTTAATGTCTATTCCTTCTCTTAATTGCTCTCGACTCATCCACTTAAATACATACTATCGTTAATTAATTTTCGAATCTATTCTTCAGGATATACTTAAATCCTATTAACCATATCAACGTCTTATTTATTATCATTTAATAATAATTAATTAATATGTAGATAATAATTTTATCAATGAATGATATGAACAAATCAAAACTAACATCCGATGATTTGCCATTATTCATCAACATCACATCAGATTTATTTCCTGAAATAAAAATACCCAAAGTCGATTACGATGAATTTATCGAGTACATCACCAAGGAAGCAGTCAAGTTGAATTTACAGGTAAGTTAACTATAAAATTCATATTTCATTGAACTTTACTCTATAATTTGAACAAAAATAAAATGACATATATTTTTGTCAAGCCAATTCCAATGCTACTGACAAAAGTAATTGAACTGTATGAAACTAAAAATTCTCGACACTCGACAATGATCGTCGGGCAATCAAATACCGGTAAATCAACGATATGGAAAATATTAAAAAACACATCAACGTCAATGAGTAGAGATAAAAAAATAGGATTCAATGTTGTAAATGAGTATCCCATTAATCCGAAAGCATTAAACTTGGGTGAACTGTACGGCGAATATAATCCTTCAACTGGTGAATGGTCAGACGGTATAATATCCTCTATTATGCGAAAGACCTGTACGGGTAAGTAGAATTATTATACTCCAAAGAATGTCGAAGAAAATTACATCAAATTTGACAGATTAATTGCCTCTATACGTTCATTCTTATCCAATGGAATTTCTATTAATCTTTTCCAATAAACGTTTTGATAGATAACAGTTTAGATGAAAAGTGGATTATTTTTGATGGTCCAGTTGATGCATTGTGGATTGAAAACATGAACAGTGTAATGGACGACAATAAAATTCTTACACTTATTAACAATGAACGCATAACAATGACAAAACAAGTCTCATTGTTATTTGAAACACAAGATTTGGCTGTTGCGTCACCAGCGACCGTTTCTAGAGCCGGTATGATTTATAGCGACTACAAAGACCTTGGATGGCATCCGCTCGTTAATTCATGGCTTGCAAAATATCAAACCATCTCTGAGGAATTTGTCCAACAAATGAACCTATTGTTTGAAAACTATATCGATAAAGTATTAACGTTCAAGCGGGTTAAGTGCAAAGAATTAGTCACCGTTAATGAGCTAAATTCTGTCGAAAGTTTGTGCAAACTGTTACAAGTGCTCGCGACACCGGAAAATGGAGTTAAATTTCATGGAGACAAACACACTTTTAATTTAATGTGTAAAATTTGGTTTCTCTTTTGGTAAATTTAAAAAAATTTTTTCTTTACGATACTGAGATGAAAAATAACTCTGACACTTGAAACTTAAACAAAATTTAGCATGATTTGGTCAGTCTGCTCGACGGTTGACGAAGAAGGACGACGTAAAATGGATAATTACGTTAGGGAGATGGATAATATTTTTCCTCTCAAGGATACGATCTACGAGTATTACGTTGACGTTAGACAACGTGGTTTTACCTCATGGGAAGAAAAATTGTCATTGGCTTGGAGATATCCTACAGAGTAAGACGTGACGTTTAATAAAGTTTAGATTTAATTAAGTACTTTACTCATTTATTACTTGTATAACAAATTTATTCTTTTAAATATTGGGTTTAATTTATAGCCAACTTTATTAACCGGATTAAATTGCCATAGCTGATTTTTAAATTTCATTATTATTTTATAACTTGTTTCCCGCGAGTTGTAATTATTCAAATAAAATATTATTTCAGCACACCGTTTTATAAAATAATAGTACCAACTGTTGATACAGTCAGGTATGACTATTTATTGAATGTACTACTAAAAAATGGGTATCCAGTGATGCTCGTAGGACCTGTCGGCACAGGAAAAACGTCAATGGCACAAACGGTACTAGAATCATTAGATAAAACAAAGTACAGTGTCCTTACAATAAATATGTCGGGACAAACAACCTCGAATAATATTCAAGATGCCATAGAAAGCCGTTTAGAAAAACGTATGAAGGGAATTTATCTACCATTCGGTGATAAAACAATGATAACATTTATGGACGACTTTAATATGCCGATGAAAGATACTTATGGCTCGCAACCTCCGCTTGAATTAATACGACAATTTATTGATTACAAATTTTGGTAATTATTTATAATCTATATTATGAAGAGAATAAGGAAAATTTTTTTTCAGCCATATTTATATGATAGAATAAGTTTATGTTATTAAATTTGGTATCGTTAGAAAGGTCTTGACTTGAATTTGTACCTTTACATGACTTAACCCGAGTCAAAATTTAGAGCCCATTTTGAACCTTCTAAAGTCGGATCTATTTCGGATTTGAAGGCTCAAAATAGAGTCTGTTTCCATGTTAAATTAAGTCCGATTTTGGTCCCTTAAGTGCTACAAATTTCCGTTTTCAGTACTTTAGGGTTCAAAAGAGGATCTGATGAAAATTAAAATTAAGTCCTATTTTAAACCTCTGAGCCCTATTTTATTGTAATAATAATAATATTCATATTATTAATTTCATTAGCATTATTAATATTATGATTAATAATAATCTATGTTACTCTGGATATTATTTGCATTTACAATGATTAAAATAATTTCAATTAAAATTATCAAAATATATAGCAAATGCTGTTAATAGATCAATTTTTTATAATAAATTAATAATAATGTAGGAATAATAATAATTAATTTTATATAAATTTCGTTGCATGTCAAAAAAATAATCCTTATAATTAATTTTTAAAAATCTTTAATTTTTTATATCATCATAAATAATTTAATTATAATGAATCGGAATTTATTACGGGACTAATATTGTCGAACGAAGGTTCAAAATCGGACCTCTCAGTGAATGTTCGGACCTATGGGTTCAAAGTCGGAGCTAGAGGACTACAGGGCTCTCAATCGGATCTATCTCGGGCTAGAGGGGCCTATAGAGGCTCTAAATTTCGACTCGGGTTGAACTCTTTTTAATTGCCAAGTATTGAGATAAATAGATTTATATCATTCTAATTACATTTAAATTCCGCGGGAAAAAGACGATCGTTCTTGTTTTCTTTAAATAAATTAATATTTTAATTATTCTGTTACTGAATATGACTGAATATATATAATTAAAAGAAAATTTTAAAAATTTAGTCTATGCCATATCTACTATGATAATCAAAATTAAGCAGATTTAATTTGGTATCAGTGAAAAAAAATATATAGTAGACAACTAACAAAAAAAGAAAATTTGACCGTGTGAAGATTTTTTTTCAAGAATCCTATGATTATACAATCATCGAAATCAATAAGCCTGCGAGTTAATGATGAGATTTATCTCATTAAATTTCAATGATAATAAAAATAAACAACAGATTCTACAGCTAATTTAGAGTAGAGATTTCAATAAACAGTTAATTTCAAATCGTATCTAATAAATTTTGTAGTAATACTTGGTCAGTTACGTAGTGACTGTAGATTGCTCGTTTATTTATAAACAAAATTATTTAAGGAGGGTCTATAGTAGTTTTTATTCAAGCTTTTCTCTAAACAAAACCTCTATACGCAAAATTAAGAACAAGGCTAGATGCATTATTCTATAATCTATCAATCTAGGTTTTTATTTTTTTCAAATGTTCATTAATTTACGAGAAAATCGTCAATAAAGTTTCTATTTACTGCGCAAGAGCAACAAAGATAATACCGTTCGTCAACTTGAGTGTAAAAGAGAAAAAAGTCCAGACCCCTCTTAAAATAAACAAAAAATTTTCTTTTTATTATTCGATCTACAAAACTATACCGGCTGTAAAATCAACAGGTATCACCGTACGAAACAAACTCAGAAGTACATCAAGAAAATGCAATTGATGAGCGCTATGGGGCCTAGTGGCGGCGGACGCAATGTCATAAGTAATCGTTTGATTACTAAATTTAATATTATTAATATGACTCTTCCAATGGAAAAACAAATTGTACGCATATACAGTACAATGTTGAATCAACAGTTGCTTGACTTTAATCCAGAAGTCAAGGGAATCGGTAAAAAAAATTTTCATAAGAATTTATTTAAAAAACTGATCAGTTTAAATTATTTTTAAATAATTTCACAGCTACAGAAATAACTTTGTCGACTATTGAAATTTATAATAGTGTAGTAAAAGCAATGCTACCTACTCCGGGTAAAATCCATTATTTATTTAATCTACGAGATATATCAAAGGTTATTATATATTCATTATCAATCGAGTTTAAATTAGTCGAGAGACTGAAAAATTAATGACTGAGTTTTCTTAAAATTATATTTTTATAAAATCGATAATAAAAAATATATGTCACTAGGTATTCCAGGGTCTTCTACGTAGCCACAAAGATTACCAATATTCCCGGTGGACATTTCTCCGTCTCTGGATTCACGAGATTTTCCGAGTGTTCAGTGACCGTCTGATTGACGACTGGTAATAACGAACGGAGAGAAGAAATAAAAAATTCTTTTTACCGTTCCTAGGGCATCAATAATCATATATTACCAAAGTGTGAATTTGTTATTAGAATTTATCGTGAACATATATACAGGGACCGTGATTGGTTGATTTCAAAGGTGAATGAACAGCTGGGCAAATACTTTGAGCTGACATTTCACAATCTGTGCCCGGAAAGACGTTGTCCTGTATTTGGTAAGTGTATTCTCAATTCAAGACTCCAATCTCTTTCACAGCAAGTATTCGTAAAAATTCTTCTCCACTCGAGGGTTCGAGGGTAAGGTAAAGAGCTGAAGAAAAGATAGAGATAAAAAATTTCCGAATATAGATGATAGGACTGAAAGCGAGCATCATGGTGAGGGATTTTACGAGTTCATCCTTTCGGGTCTGCAATAGCACCATAAAAAAGAAGACTTAAAGAAAAATAAATAAAAAGAAAAATGTATCTAAAGAAATTCCATCAGAGCGAATAAGACGATGTCACCCAGGAATCCACGAAGAAAAGAGCTTCTTCTTCGTCTGCTGTGGACTGATGAATTATTCATTTCTCGCACACTTCGCACAAAACGCTTTACCTCAAACTTTTTTATTATAGGCACCTTCATGAACGCCCGGAACATATACGAGGACCTGCAGGACATGCACCCAGTACGTTGTCACATTGAAAGACAGATGGAGGAATATAATACGTCACCGGGAGTTGTAAGACTTAATCTCGTTCTTTTTAGTCAAGCTGTCGAGCACATTTGCCGGATTGCACGAGTTATTTCCCAAGTAACTAAAATATTATTTTATAATAAAAATCGTTAATGGAACTTTTCACAACTCAATACTCAATGGTGAATTGCGGTGGGCTTTCAGCCACGCGGTAACATGCTACTCGTCGGGATTGGTGGTAGTGGAAGGCAATCTCTGTCTAAAATAGCCAGTTACATGAGCGAATTGAAAGTCTTTCAAGTGCAAGTAACCAAGCACTACGGTGTTCTAGAATTTCGTGAAGATCTCAAGAGACTTTACTCAATGACAGGAGTGGACAACACGCCAACGAGTTTTCTTTTTCACGATTCTCAGGTCGTCGAGGAGCAATTTCTTGAAATCGTCAACAGCATGCTCGGAACCGGTCAAGTCGCAAACTTGCACAAAACCGACGAAATTGAAGAGGTTTGTTTCGTTATCGGGCTTACGATAAACTCAAACTATGATTTTATCGCTGAGATTTAGGTCTTTTATTCACTTTGTTCACTCGATATAGATTAAAAACCGTCTGATTAAAGAAGCCACCAAAGCGGGTATCATACCGACCACCGAATCAATTATTTTATTTATGTTTGAACGTGTGCGCGCCAATATGCACATCATGTTATGCATGAATCCAATTGGTGAAAAGTTTCGCAATCGTTTACGGCAATATCCGTCGTTGATAAATTGCACAACGATCGACTGGTTTCTTGCGTGGCCTAGAGAAGCACTCTTGGAAGTCGGCAACAAGTTCCTCATGAATCTTAGCCTCGTTACGACAATCACTGGGGTGGACAAACTGGTAAGAGTCATTGTATGTTTGATAATAAAACAAAAAATCCTGGTAATAATAATAATGGCATTCAAAAATAATAATAATAACAATAAAGAGATAGTCAATTGATCAAAACCCCACTGTTATTCTTTTATTACTTTATTTCCACTGGCCAGGAGCCCACGAGGTCAGAAACCACACCACCAATTTATTCATTGCAAGAACGCATGGTCGACGGTATTACCGCGACCTTTGCTCTAATTCACGACACGGTAATACAGTACTCGAAAAGAATGGCAATGGATATGAAGAGATACTGCTACGTGACACCAGCAAATTTTCTTCAACTCGTTGTTGGTTACAAAAAGTAAGCTTTTAAACTCATCTCCGTTTAGTTGAGTAGTCGCGTCTCTGTTCCATCATGTCACACACAAATGTGTGCCTTTTTTTTGTTTGTTTAAACTTTGATTTTAGCATGCTCGAGAGTAGAAGACAAAAAGTTGCTGAGCAAGCGAACAAACTTCACAGTGGCCTTACTAAGATCAATGAAACCAAAGACAAGGTAAATGAGATGGCAGTTGAACTAGAAGTGACACAGAGACAGGTACTCAAAGCGACGGAGGATTGTGAGGAATATCTAGTGACAATTGTCAACCAACGACGAGACGCGGACGAGACACAGAAGAATGTCACTGCCAGGTCTATTCGCATTGAGAAAGAGTCCAAGGAGTGCAAGAAGTTGGAGATGCTTGCGAGAGCTGATCTCGAAACTGTCGAGCCCGCGTTGGATGAAGCTATGAAGGCACTTTATATTTACACAATTATATAACAATATCAAACTCTTTTGCTTAAAAGTTTAGTAAACGAATAAAGTTGTTTGCTTGTTTGTTTTTTTTTTTTATAGGCACTCGATACTCTCAATAAGAAAGATCTCGCCGAGATAAAATCATTTGCTCGGCCGCCCCCCGGCGTCGAAATGGTCATGGAGGCAGTGATGATACTGAAAAACTCCGAGCCAACTTGGGCGGAATCCAAGCGACAACTGGGCGACGTCAATTTCTTATATTCGGTTAGTGGATTTGAGGCTAAATAAAATTAACTTTTTATTTTTTCATTTATCATTTTGCTCTTATTAATTAATCGCCATTAATTAATAATGTATTGCAGTTAAAAAACTTTAATAAAGATCGTATAACAGATCGTACACTGAAAGCTATCAAAAAGTATACTTCAAATCCGGAATTTAATCCGGACAAAGTAGGCCAAGTATCAATTGCAGCGAAATCACTTTGCATGTGGGTAATTGCGATGAAACAATACGGCAAACTCTACAGGTAATAATCTCATGTCAAGATAAAAATATAAATGCGAGTAAAGTTTTGAGAGCTTTAATTTTATACGCCAACAATCAACACGAAATTTACTAATTACCTGGTAGAAATTAAGTGCCGTATAAATAATTAAACTCCCCACACGTGTGCGAATGCATGTGTTATATATATTGTAATTTTAATCACTAGAATAGTGGCACCTAAAAGAGAACGCCTAGAGTTAGCACTTAAATCACTGAGTGAAAAAGAGATAGCCTACAACGAAGCCGTAATACAATTGCAAAAGTTGCGTTCTGAGTTGGAGAGTCTACAGCAAATGTACGACGCGAAGATGAAGGAAAAAGAAGACCTAATTAGACTGGTGAGTACTTGAAAAAGCTCCACTCGCAATATCGATCTTTTTTTACCGCCTCCTCAAGCACGTAATAATGATGCAAGACGTCGGAAGTATTCAACAAATTCTCCCTTTCAACGGCGGCCAAATTGGCCGCGAGGATCTATTACGGATCTCGTGAAAACTTTTCTCTGCAACAAAATTCAACTCTTTTTAATGTTTTTTTTTTTTTTTTTCATTTTTATTTTTAGCTCAACTTTTTGCTTTGCTTTATTTTTTCCTCTTCATTCTTATTTTTTATTTATTTTTTTTCTCTTTTATCATCAGGCTAATCTGCTGAAGATAAAGTTAGAACGAGCGGCAATGCTAGTGGATGGTCTCTCAGATGAGCATCTTCGATGGCAAGAGACAGTAGAGTCCTTAGGGGAGTTTTACGAGCGTCTACCCGGTGATTGCCTCATATCAACTGCTTTCATATCTTACTTGGGTCCGTTCTTGTCCAATTACCGTGAGGAACTCGTTGAGATTTGGATGAAAGAGGTGAGACAGCAATTGGCAAACTTTTACTTCCGATATTGACATTTTATTTTATTTTGAATTCACCGTAAATTATTTTGATTTTCTTTTAAAATTAAATAAAAAGGTTTTGTGTTAAAACGTCATTTAAAGTAATTTTTTATGACCTGACATATGAAAACTAATGTAATTTAAATACCAGCTGATACATTGGTCTACTTCGAGTATCTACAAATATTAGGGTGCTTCGTTTCCGGTGAAGGTTTTTTTTTCTTTGGTCATCAAGCAAAATATTGTAAAATTTAGTGTACTTTAATTAATTTACGCTCTGCAAGCCGAAGAAGGTTAGTTTCATAGCAAAAATGACCCCCGCAACAGCCACAAGTGAAATAGCTTAAATGACAGCTAAATTACTATGGGCACTTTTGAAGAACACTAAATGTCCTAGAATTTGCGACAAAAGCCGCGTCGATATCATAAAATGCAGCTGAGTATTAGAAAGTTAAAAAAACGTAATTAAATTTACGTGTACAGTCCAGTCGCGTTATGAGTCCGCTGACTTATATTTCTTGGAAGACATTTCCCCTCTATGACTACGAAAATAATCATGTACACACTCACACGCTTATAAAGTAGGGGAAATTAGGCGGACTCATAACGCGACTCGACTGTATTTTAAAATGGAAGTCTTTGAAATCGAATGAAAAGTACTTGGGATTGAAATTAAGAGCTCAATCTTGGCAGGAATTTTTTTTCAGCATGAACAATATTTTGCTTGATGATAAAAAAATAAACCACCGGAAACGAAGCTCTAATAAATATATATATGAATGTATAAATGTATATATTGATTTTTACAGGTACAAGAGAAGGGAATTCCCTATACCAGCGAGTTAGACGTAAAGCAGTTCCTAAGCAATCCAACAACAATTAGGGAATGGAACATTCAAGGCCTGCCTTCCGATGAATTCAGCACCGAGAATGGTATCATTATAACCCAGAGCACGCGGTGGCCTCTTGTTATTGATCCTCAATGTCAGGCAGTCAAGTGGATCAAGAGTATGGAGGCAACTAACGTAGGTTCCTTTATACTCAACTACGACTACACACGACTCTCTACTTACTACTTACTACTTACTACTTGCTACTTACTGAAACGACTAATACTACTCCAACTACTCCATACGAAGACTTCCACTACGAATATATTATCGACAATTATCTAAGATTGTTTGTAACCCACATCAAACCTTGCAGAGTTTGCGAGTCATCGACTTTGCCAGGCAAGATTTCACGAGGGTTTTAGAGCTGGCGTTACAATTTGGAGAGCCTGTGCTACTGGAAAATATTGGAGAACATATAGATCCTATATTAAGTCCTATTTTACACAGATCATTTATCAAATTAGGTACACACTTGATATATTATTAATTACTAACTTTTAAGCAGTATTAATTACTACTCCGTAATTACATTCTTTGCCCTATTTTCCTTTAAAAAAATTTCAATTTAATATAGAAACCTCATCATTAAAAAAAAAATCATAAAAATAATTATGGATATTAAAAAATTCTTCTAATTCTAATATAAAAAAAAAATCTATAAAGTGAACTGTAGAAATGACCTAATTCTCGAATCAACCAATTCCGATAACATACCATGAAGAATTTTAAAGTTTTCTAATTAAACTGTCAATTACAGTACAGAGTAACGTGAAAAAAATATTTATATTCCATTGAAAGAATAAAAAAGGCCATTCGGCATCCGAAATGGAAGTAGATTTCTCACTTCAATCAAACCGTTAATGATAGATGTACGCATTACAACGTTATTTACAAAAAAATAACACAGAAAACAGCATTTTTCATTCATTAGAAAATTTAAAATTGCCACCATTTCTAGAATGCTCACCGATTTTTATAAATTTTTAAACTTGATCAAGATAATTACCTAAAGAATAAGTACATATAATTTAATAATCACCCATCGAAAATTTTCAAAGATATAAACAATGGCATTATCACCACAACACATGAGTCAATTATGTGACTTTGAACCCTTATTAAAAGTGGAACAATTATTGTAAAACAAAAAATAAAAAAAGGAATATATAGCTTTTTCTATCGGCTATCAAGTTCTTTTTACATAATAAGGATAGATACAGCCGTTAAAAAGTTATTTACGAAAAAAGCCGAAAAAGTAGGATTTTTCGTTATTTTTTGAATTTCAAATGTCCACAATTTCTAAACTAGTTGACCGATTTTGCTCATTTTCGAACTTAACCGTGATAATCGTTCATAGAATAAGTGTGCCAAGTTTCATTAAGATCCGTTAAAAATTGTGGCCGCTATCGTCGCAAAAAGGCGCGTTATATTACATACATATATAAACTTTTGAACTAATGGTATTTTTAGATCCTACTCAATGAATTATGATAGATTATGGCAAAATTCTTTGAAAATTCCACCATGAGGACAAATGCAAAAGATATATTTCTATGAAATCTACTAAAAATACACGGAAAAAAATAAACTTTAAAAATTACTATTTGAAATTATAACCCGGAACCCGGTTATCAATATGGGGAATTTTAACATTCAAATAGTAAATTTTATAATACGTGTCGTCTATTTTCTAAGTATCAGTTACGATTTTTAAAGTTTAAATAGTAATTTTTCTCACATAGACAATAAATTTTCATACTTATCCTGTAATTATTCACGTTTCAATCATAAATAAAAAAATTACTATTTAGAATGATGGTATTTACTGATCACTTTATCATTATATTACTTGTCATTCTCAATTTATATAGCTCATTTTTTTCCGTGTACTAACGTTTAATTAAATCTAAAATATTATTTTAAATTTATTAAACTGCACTTAATAGTTGAGCGAATAAACTAATAATTAATTGTAACAGGTGATGCAGTAATGATTAAATTTAATGATAAAATGATTAGTTATAACGACAACTTCCGTCTATATATAACAACGAAACTGGCAAACCCACATTATAGTCCGGAGATATCAACCAAAACTGCATTATGCAACTTCGCCATTAAGGAACAAGGTACATATATATATACATATACATATATAACGCTAATAGAGAGCACTAGTGCACAACTGGGCTCTAAGATGACATACTCAATGGTATGGTTTCTCTTGACTCGCTGCTCAGTCTCTCAACTGTTGGCAACAACTATATGACTATGACGTATCTTAGGTTTAGAAACTCAACTACTCGGCATTGCGGTGAGAAAGGAAAAGCCACAACTCGAAGAGCAGAAAGACAACTTGGTACTCAGCATTGCCACAGGCAAACGAACTTTAAAAGAATTAGAAGACAAAATTTTACAGTATATTTAATTTTATAATTTAAATAATTAATTAATTAAGTTTTATTTAAAAAGACTTCATTAGAAGCAAAATTTACTTTTTCGAGCACAAATTTTTTTATACCTAATATTTAAAAAAGATAAATCAGAGCTTAACTTTTTCAGTCTCCTGAGTGTGGCTTCAGGATCTTTGTTGGACGACCTAGACCTCTTGAACACATTACAGACTTCAAAAAGTACCTCAACTTCAGTCCAAGAGTCTTTAGTCATCTCGTTGGCCACGGAAAAAGAAATAGACGAAGCTAGAGAACAATATCGTCCTTGTTCTCGACGTGCGACGATATTATTTTTTATTTTAAACCAATTGTACTTAATTGATCCGATGTATCAATTCTCACTGGACTCCTACATCAATCTCTTTATGCATTCTATCGAAAAATGTCCGAAAAAACACAAAATTAACGAAAGGATTGACGCATTGAATGACTATCACACTTATGCCGTTTACACGTGAGTTTGGTTCCATACATAATGAATTTCGAAAATTTGAACTTTTACACTTTGAACTTGGAAATTTGAACTTTTGTAAATTTGAACTTTGGTAAATTTGAACTTTGAATAATTTAGTATTTCTTTCATCATTTTTTCCATCATCTTTCATCATTCATAAAAGTTCAAATTTACCAAAGTTCAAACTTACCAAAGTTCAAATTAGTAAAGTTCAATTTTCAAAGTTCATCAAGTCGGTCACCGTGAGTTTAAGGCTATTCTCAGACAGTGCCCCCGACTTTTTAAAAATTTTCAATGACTTAACTGTCATAAGCGTATCAAAATCTTATCAATTAATTAAAAAAATATTATAGCATTAATGGAAAAAAGGAAAATTTTGTTGAGCTATAGATTTTTCAAAAAATTACTTACAGTTGGTCTGCTTTGAAAAATTTGCGGAATGAATGCGGATTAAATTCGGAGTGAATGCGGAGCGGATGACTGTTTATTTATTTAATCTCCTTAGAGTGAAGTCACTACGAAGGTGAGTTTATTTTAATATTCAAACTCCAAATCGGACTGAATGCGGATTGAAATAAAATTGAGACCTCTGAAATCACTCCGGAGAAAAGACAAACTCCCTTTTTACTCCGTATGCGGAGTAATTTTTTTAAAAAACTCCGGAACTCCGAGTGAATCCGAATTTAAATAAAATCCATAATCACTCCAAATTCACTCCCGATTTTTTACAGTATATCAATTGGGAGTCAAACGAAATTTGTTAAATAAATTTAAGTAAAATCTTCATGTCAATTTTTTAATTTCGTAGGCTAAAATTTATTCAACAAATTTCGTTTAACTCCTGATTGATAACCACTGGAAGTAATTTTTTTTTAAATCTATATCTCGTCCTTTTTTCAATTAATGCTTTAATTTTTTTTTAATTAATTGATAAAATTTTGATACACTTGTGACAGTTGTCATTGAAAATTTTTAAAAAGTGTTGGCACTGACTTAGAATGCCATTAAATTCAAAAGATAAATAATATTTTTTTTCATAACCCGATAATATATATATTATATTATATTATGTATATTCCTTTGTGTATAAATTATTCAGGAACACGTGTCGCGGGTTATTTGAGCGTCATAAACTATTATTTTCATTCCACATGTGTATAAAAATACTCCAAGCCCAAGGGAAAATGAACCCAGCGGAGTATAATTTTTTATTGAAAGGCGGGATAGTTTTTGACCGCGAACACCAACCGGAAAAACCAGTTACTTGGTTATCCAATGAAAATTGGGATAATATTACCGAACTTGATAAATTTCCTGGATTTCATGGGATAGTGTCGTCATTTGAAGAACGTACACGCGATTGGCACAATTGGTACTGATTTAAATAAATAATAATATCAATAAAATAAATAAATAAATTGAATATTATTGCAGGTACACAAATATCGAACCAGAATCAATAAGATTACCAGGAGGATGGGAGGAATCACTAACGGAACTACAGAAAATATTGATAATAAGAAGCTGCAGGAGTGATCGCGTAATATTTAGCGTAACGAAGTTTATAATAAATAATTTAGGATCAAGATTTGTGGAGCCGCCAGTTTTAGATATCAAGGAAGTGTTGGATGACTCAACGTCGCAGTCACCACTGATATTCATCCTGTCTCCGGGCGTTGATCCAACCGCGGAATTAATGCAATTAGCAGAAAGTAAAGGAATGGCTCAGAGATTTATGACACTGTCACTTGGACAGGGACAAGCACCTATCGCTACTAAGTTATTATATTACATTATAAATTTTAAAATAATGATAGGGGTCGGGGGGTTCCCCCAAAATTTTATAAAAAAATTTTGTTTCTAAGCATTATTTTGATTTTTTTTTTGTTCAACTTTTTCAAGAATCGAGTGTCAGTCAAAAAATACTAATGACTTTTGTTTTATGATGAAAACTATTAAAAAATTTTGTTCTTTCTTTGCATCCAATAATTATAAGAAATGAAATTTTTCTTTATAAGGTAAAAGCCCCTATACCCGCTCACTTTTCATTGGAGTGAGATTAAATCACTCAATATAAATTAATAAATAAAATGAAAAACCATATTTTTTTTTATAGTTATTTTTTGAAGTTTCGAGTATTAGAATAAAATTTAAGTTTCAAGAATAATCTTGATAATTAATTATTATTAATTTTTTAAATAAGGTCCTTGAGTGTACCCATAGTCGCTCGCTAAAAGTTGTGATGTGCCATTACTCGACCAACACATGGCCCTATAGTCGCTCAAAGACAATATCAATTAAAATATTATAAGTTTATTGATTTGGACAAATAATTTATAAATTATACTACTTTATTCTTTCATAATATAAAATTTCATGAATTTTAAAAAATATATTCAATAAGATATAGTTATAACAAATCTTAAAAAATTTGACGTGACCTAAATTTAATCTAACGAATGAACGTTGAAGTAAAAAATGCCCGGCTTTGCGCGATTTTGAAAACAGTCATTTAAATTAAATTTATAATCTATTATAAAATAATTTGATACATCATATTTTAATATATTTAGATTCACAAATAATTATTTATCAATAATAATATTTTTAGTTATAATTTTTTTTAATAAAAATTATAAAAAAACGCCTTAAACAATTAAAGTAAGCGACTAATGATACTGAGCGGGTATAGGGCTTTTACCCTATAAATTACTCACAAAAAAATTTAATTTAATCAAATTTATTTGATATCTCAAAATTTTTTTTTTCACCTTTTTTAGAGGATTATCCTACTTTGCCCGCAAAGTGAAAATTGTTTTTTTTTTACTTTGAATGTCATTAAAAAAAAAAAAAAAGATTTAGCATATTTGAGTTCTCAAAAATTTAATAATTTCTTAAGTATCCCGTTTTGTCCCTCTTCCCTACTACTATTATCGATTGTATTATTTTCAATTCGTCATATTATTGATAATTTATAATTAACGAGACATTTATTATCAGTATGATTGAAGCGGGTTCGCAAGACGGGTCCTGGATATTTTTAGCAAACTGTCATCTGTCACTTAGTTGGATGCCGACGTTAGATAAAATTGTCGAGTCATTAATAAATAATAAAAACTTACATCCTGAATTCAGGTACCAGCTATTAAATTATCTATCGTATTATTAGTTCAACAAATAATTTACTTAAATAATTTGATATTATTTATGACTAAAAAATTTCTCGAGTATTTTTGTTTCAATTTGATTGTGTACAAAATTGAATATGCAAATTTGTTTAAAGACTATGGCTGAGTTCAAGTCCGACGTCGGAGTTTCCTATATCAATCCTTCAAGCGGGAGTTAAAATGACTACAGAACCGCCCAAGGGTCTAAAAGCCAACATGAAACGACTCTATGGTTTAATTACAGCAACTCAATTTGACATTTGTCAGGCTAAATCTAAATACAAAAAACTATTATTCGCGCTTGTATTTTTTCACTCTATTTTACTTGAACGTAAAAAATTTCAACAACTCGGTTGGAATGTAATTTACAGCTTCAACGACTCAGACTTTAAAATATCAGATAATATTCTGCAAGTATATTTAGATGAATATCCTGAAGAAACTCCTTGGGAAGCTTTAAAATATTTGATAGCTGGTGTATGCTACGGAGGTCACGTAACTGATGACTGGGATCGACGTTTGCTCATGACCTATGTCCAGCAATATTTAAATCCTGATATATTTACAAAAGAATCCTATCGCCTGTCATCATTATCAAGTTACTACGTTCCACGTGATGGATCACTAGAGTCTTATTGTGATTTTATAACGATGCTACCGAGTACAGACAAACCAGAAGTATTTGGTCAGCATATGAATGCAGACATAACGTCACTTATCATTGAGACACGTTCAATGTTCGAAACTTTGATGAGTCTGCAGATTCAAGTGTCATCCGATGAAATTACAACCAGTAGCAGTTGTACCAAAGAAGACAAAGTGATGCAACTAGCAAGTGACATAGAAGCAATGCTGCCAAGAAATATCGACTATGAGACAGCAGAGAAACTAATTGGATCAACAAATAAGACACCACTTAGTGTTGTGTTGCTACAGGAAATAGTACGGTACAATATCCTACTTGAATTGACACGAGACAGTGTACGAGATTTACAACGTGGGATCAAAGGACTGATAGTAATGTCAGACGAGCTGGAAGAAATATTCACGTGTGTATACGAGGGTCGTGTACCGTCAACCTGGCTGACAGCTTATCCGTCCTTAAAAGCCTTAGGCTCATGGACCCGAGATCTCATCAGCCGTGTTCAACACTTGGCTAAGTGGGCGGAAACCACTCATACGCCTTTACTGTTCTGGCTTGCCGCCTACACCTTTCCTACGGCTTTTCTTACTGCTGTGCTTCAAACTTCAGCGAGACAATCGAATCTCTCTATTGATTCACTTATTTGGGAATTTAATGTTATTGATATTGATAACGACGCTATTGTCGAACCACCAACGGTACAATTTTTATAAATAAATAAATCTAAATACACTGTAAAAAATATGAGGAGTGAACGCGGAGTGGATGACTTTTTATTTATTTAATTCCCTCGGATTGAATTTCACTCCGAAGGGGAGTTTCGGAAAATATTAATTATAAAAAAAATTACTAATACATAGTGAGCTTTGATATTTTGACATTTATATTGAGTACGGAAATAATTACGAGCTCCCTGACCATATATTCACGCAAAATGATTTTTAAAAATTAAGCAGCTGATAATAAAACTTGAGCAAATATAATTCCATTGAGTCACAAACTGTCGTATGACTGACATCAAACATATCACGAGATAACATTTCATATTGTACCGAAATATGAAATATTCCCATAAAAACTATGTCACTATAGCTGTTCAATAGTTTAATATTTTCACTTTACATTATGTATATGAAATTATAATTTAGTGAGTTACTAAAACATTTTATAAATTAAAAACATAATATTTTAACAGGGTGGTCACGAATCGGGAAAACCGGGAGTATCGGGAATTATCAGGGAATTTAATGCAACCGGGAAATATCATGGAAATGTCAAGGAATTTTGAAAAGTATCCGAGAATTAAATTGTAACAGTTCAAAATTTAAAAAATTTTCTATTATACACTAGTTATAAAAATTAAGGGATTTTAAAAAAATTTCAAATTTTAGAGTGATTTTCAACAGATTATAACTCGAAGGAAAATGGTCATATGACAAAAACAAAAAATTCAAATTGTAGCTTCAAGTGTCTAGTTTTCTGATCTGGTCTTTAAATTTTTTTATTATGTGCGAATCCAGAGTAATCCTAAGAAAACTATCGAAAAAGAAATTTACCAAATTTTTGCTCGTCTTAAAAACGGTCTTCGAGCTTCAATAAATTTTTTTCGATAATTATGATTGATTTTTTATTGCTCCGGAACCGTGCATAATAAAAAAATTTAAAGACCCAAATCAGAAAACTAGACACTTGAAGCTACAGTTTGAATTTTTGTTTTTATTGTATGACCATTTTCCTTCGAGTTACAAACTGTTGAAAATTACTAAAAAATTTGAAATTTTTTTAATATCCCTTAATTTTTGTAACCAGTGTATTTTGAATTTTTTTAAATCATAAAATTTCTTATTAAATATTTTAACTTATACATTTTTAACATCGAATAATCAAAAGTAGGCAATATTAATTTATTTTATTGCCATTTTTTATGGTTTCTGGCATAATAAAAACTTTGAATATCAAAATGAGACGAATAAAATTTCTAAATCAGGAAAAAATGTGAAAAACTTTACTGGAAAACCGGGAAATATCAGGGAATTTTAAAATCATTTCTTTGTGGCTACCCTGTTTAAGTTTAATTATTAATATCCGAATGAATTATTTATTGAAATAATTATGTTTCTAATTATCAACTGTTTCTATTAAATATTAATTTATTTAAGTATTAAAACTCCGGACCGGAGTGAATGCGGATTGAAATAAAATCCGTGTCACTCCGCCCATAAAAAATCCCTGTTCACTCCTCATGCGGAGTGATTTTTTTTTAAAACTCCGGAACTCCGAGTGAGGGAGTGAATTTGGATTGAAATAAAATCCGCATTCACTCCCGATTTTTTACAGTGTAGATATCTAGATAATGAAATGTAATTAATTTTGTTTTTTCGACTCACCAATTGCAGGATGGTGTTTATGTGCGATCTATTTATCTGGAAGGCGCTGGGTGGGATTGTAAAGCTGGTAGATTGATAGAGCCAACGCCAATGCAGCTGGTCTGTGACATGCCTGTAATTCATTTCCGGCCCACTGAGCTGACGAGGAAAAAACCTAAAGGTAAATGGGAAAAATTTTATTTATTTTCAATGAGCTTGATTACATTTCAAGTTGATTATTGAGTTTTATTATTGCTATTATTTCTTGTTTATTTTTTTTATAGATGTTTATAATTGCCCGTGTTATTACTACCCTTTGAGGGCCGGAACGCAAACTCATTCAGCATTCGTGGTAGCTGTTGATTTAAAAACTGGATACGAGACTCCAGATTTTTGGATTAAGCGAGCAACAGCTTTATTATTAAGTCTAGCTGATTAATTTAGCATAAGTTTAAATAAATTGTTGACTACTAATTATGTTTTGATGATCTATCAATAAGCTAATTAACATCAGGAAAGCGTAATTTTATAGCATGGATATTTAAGAAAATTATTGATTTTATTGAAAACTCAACAATTATTTTAAATCGATTGATCAGAAAATTCAATATTTATTTTTGAGAACGAGCTGGTATTGAAAATGTTGTAATTACGGCGACTGATATAGTATTTGAATCCCTCTAATGATAATTTAAAAAGTTCTATTTACCAGAAAGCGACAATGTCACTTTCATAGAGACTCATTCTATTCGCTCCGGGTAAAGTTTATATCGAAGAGCAAGTTTACCCTGATATCAAAGGTGCCAAGGTGCCCTGATAGCCACCTTATCCACAAGTGAACTTCAAGTTACTACCGTATTCTGAAGCCAATTTAAAAGAAAGTGTTGGAGTATCAGCAGTTACCTTTAAGTTGACAGTAAATTGTCTGTAACTTGAATTCAATTTGACTGCAAGTTTTACTGTCAGACAATGACGTTAAGTTGATTGAAAGTTTTACTTCAAATTAATGGCAAGTTTTTCTGTCAAATTACATTCAGATGACGGCAGTAGATTTGCATCAACTTGCACGCAAGTATTATCCAGCCAAGGCTTGCCAGAAACTTGTCGTGAAGTTAGCCGTAAATGTTTCACTGCAGAACTTGCTAAGCAATTATATTTAGTGTGGCTATCAGGGTGACAGCAAGCTGGAGATAACTTGCTGCAGCAGCTTTTTGCCAAGTTGGACGCAAAAATTAGCATTTCCACAAGTTGATGGCAACCTGTCGCCAACTTTCTGGGAAAGTTGGTGACAACTTGTAGTCAACATTTACAAAAGGTGATAGTTGTCGACAAATTGGTCGCAACTAATTGACACCAACTTTCTGACCAGAAAGTCTTGCTATCAGGGATTCCAAAGGAAATCACCATCATTGAAGGATGATAAGAAAGAAAGTACGAGAATCGAGTAGTAATAGTCGTGTCGTACGGTTGGTGTTTACTATCCTAGGAAACAACAGTTTCAGTGCAAATGCTGATTTTCAACTCGACGTTAACAATATTTTTTAAAAATTAACATGAAATATTATTAAATAATAACATTTAATTACTTTGCTGAATTATTGATTATCATTTTCAATGAATTTTAAAAAATAATTAAAGAAAACGCGATAGACAAGTGCGATACTTGTTGATTAATTTTTAAATTTTATTCCATACCTGAGTAGTCTTTTGTTTCTGATGATGATGTCGCTTCAAGATCATTTGCTTTGACTCCCATTATCATTTAAAATTCATTCCTGCATTCTGGCCCTGGAACATTTCAAATTTATCATCAATTTAATTTTTTAATAAAAATTAATCAAATTTATGAACTTCCATAGAATATAAAATAGTAATTAAAATTTTTTTAGCTTAATGTTTGCTTAAATGATATCGTAAATCGGAAATGTCATTAAATTACTTGAGTATTATTTAATAAAATGATTTTAAAAAATTAATTTACCTTGGAGCTAAGCGCGAGCTGTATCATAGAAAATATATCTTAGCCACTAAAAACTTATAGTTTTATGAAAATTATTATCACAACATGATCGTTATATTTTTATGAAGCTATTATGATATAAATTACTAATTAACTACGCAGAAAAATACAACTAAACAATCAGTTAATAGGAACGGACATGAAAAATACTTGAGCTAGTCGCCATGACACTTTTCTTAATTTAACGGTTGCGTATGCAAGCCAATAGTATTTGAATTTTAACGGCGACTTTTGTAAACAGTGGCGCTGTTGCTATAATTTAAAATTTGAAATTTCGTACCTTGGCAGCCATTTTATTTTCGACAAAGTTGTTCCCTGAGGATCCTTTGTCTCAGCTGACAATTTGAATTCATCGATTACTTCCGTACCCTGGACCTGGATCTGAAACATTATAAATTTAATTCAAAAAATTATTTACTTGACAAGAGTTAAAAATTTTTACGCAAATGGACAAATAATTTTATTGACTACAAAAAATATTTAAAATAATAATTTTTACTTTAATGATACGATAATAATAAAATATTAATTAATTACTTGGATGTTATTTAATGAATTGACTAAAACGAAAAAATTGTCAGCTACGAGCAGTCTGTGTTTGAATAATAAATTTTTAACGACAAATTTTTAAATATTATTATGACAATATGATTTCAACGATTTCTGGAAGCTAAAGTGACATAAATTATAAATTATCAGCGCGAATAAACCCAGTAAATTAATTAAGTAAAATACGAGAACATGATAGACGTTAGTTCGACGCGGACATGACTGTCGTTATGATCTGAACCCGAAAAGTTGGTAGATAAAAAATACGCGCGCAGCCATTGGCTGCGATGAGTGTGAATATAGCAGACATCAGGCAAATTTGAAACTATAAATAAATATAGTAAATAATAAAAAAAATAATATTAAAAAAAATGCACTTATCAATTTCAAAATTTTCTAAATGTGCATTTCTTAAAATTCTATTTTATTAATTATTTACTCTATTTATTTATAATTTTAAATTTGTCTGACGTCTGCTACATTGAGCGTGTTCAGCCGATGAAAGTTCTTAGTAGTCTGAGTAAGTTACTCAGCCTAAAAGAAATTTTGGTCTGTTTGTCTGAGTGCAGTGTGTTTTCGGCCTGGACACGCTGTTAGCTCTTACTATAGTTTAGGGAGTCATAACCTGTTTGCTCGTGTTGTCTTATTTATTGCTGATATTGCTGATATTACATTATTTTCTTTCATTTTTAAGTTACTTAACTAATGCAAATTTTACAGAAAGCATACATGTACAGATTTGCACTTTACTAATTATTATTGTTTACTTTAGTGGTTTACGCGGTAAAATGTATACTAAGTAAAATGGCGGCCAGAAAAAAGTTAGTTAGTATCTGTAAAGTGTCCAGACCGAAAACTTAGTTCAGTGCGCTGAGTAACTTACTCAGACTACTAAGAACTTTCATCGGCTGAACACGCTCATTCACACTCATTTGGCTGCGCTGCAGTAACTGCGCGCGATAATTTGAAATGCGCAGTAATTTTTAATTTCTTTCATGTCCAAGATACTAATTCAGAAAATATTTTTTAAAATTAAATTCCTATGATTACCTGAGTAAGTCATCACTTTAATTCGAAATTTTAATTCCCAGAATTCAAATAAAAAAATCCAACTCAAAAAATTTATCACTAATTACAGACATTATTCTTATCAACAATAAGTAACAAAATGAGCGGTCGATGATAAAGTAATTTTTTATATGTAAAGAAAAAAAAAACAATGAATTAAAAAAAAATAAATTGTCACATGAAACAAATCCGAAAATGGCGAAATTAGTTTGTGACATTGAACACCGATAGTTTTTTTACAAAATATATAATCGTGAACCTACGCACAATAATAATAATGATACAAACGTAATAATAACAATATTTATAATGATTATAAAATAAAAGTGAATGTTTAAATCTAAAACGCTGATTATTTTTAATACCATGAAGTCATCGTCATTATTATTGAGTTTGTGAAATAAGAACACAAACGCCAATACCTTATTTGTCAAGTGTACACCAAACAACTTGGTCCTATCAATTTTTAAATTTTATCAACGACAATTTGTTATCAATAACAACAATTGTTAAGTAAATAAATATATAAATCATTTAATCAACATGTAACTAATTCACGTAATTGTGTCAATATTAATACATTATTTTAATGGACATGACTGAAAATCTAGATCATTGTAATGTTTATATACATAATATCAAAAGTTTGGTAATAAAATTGTATATTTAAATGAGAAAATATCACAAGCATGGCATTTAGTAACGTTTCAGTCATGAAATCAGTGAAAATATATCAAATGTGAAATTATTTTTATGATAATTATTTTATGTAATATATCTACACGTTAATTTATAGAATAAATGATAAAATGGATTATCCTATCCATAAGTGTATTTTTCAAGGTGACATTAAGTCACTAAGTACTTTAATAAGGACACATGACATTGCTGAAAAAGATAAACATGGTAATTATTTATTTATTTACTTTACTAGTTTACAATTTTCATTTTTTTTTTAGCTTCCAATTTAAAAAATGAACGAGTGTGAATGTCGCAGACATCGGACAAATTAAAAATTTTAAATAAATAGAGTAAATAATTTAAAAAATAATATTTATTAAAAATGCACTTATTAATTTCAAAGTTTTTTGAATGTGCATTTTTTTTTAATTTTATTTGATTGATTATTTACTCGCTTTATATATAATTTTAAATTTGTCTGATATCTGCTGCATCCACACAAAAAATTATGATACTGAAGTTAGTCGACGTTTAATAATTTTTAAAGAAAAAAAATATTTTAAAAATTCGTATCAAATAAAATCAAAAAGAAATTCGTACAAAGCAAGCAAACAGAACAAGCAAGAGAGAGAATGAGGGAACTAGGGATAGGAAAGCCAAGCAGAGAAGTTATAGAGTACATAAGAAAATTTGAAAGCCTAGACAGGAAAAAAACAAACGAAGCAAAAGAAGTGTAAATAGATAAAAAGGGATGATAAAAAGGAATAAAGCTAGTCAGTAATAAGTCAAAAGTAGAGTAATTACAAGTATAGTACTATACACCCGCGAAAATTAGGGAACGAATTACACTAATAAAGTATGAATGCTGAAATAGGTATGAATAATATCACTCAATGTAAATAAGTAAATAAACTAAGAATAAGAGAAAAAACTGTAAAAAAACGGAAGTTGTACAGTATAAATGCAAATAAAGATTAAATACTATTTTAAAAAATTGCACCTATAGTTTTTTTAATTTTCTACATGTGCATATTTTTAGTTTTTTTTTTTTAATTAAATTGTTGAAATAAAAATTCGAAAGTTGTTGTCTGTTAAAAAATTTATAATCCTAAAGTTAGCAGACAATTAACAATTTCGGATTTTTAATTCAATAAATTAATTACAAAAAAAATAAAAATATGTACACGTAGAAAATTTTACCAACTACAGGTGCAATTTTTTAAAATATTTTTTTTTATAATTTATCGTTTAAAAAAAAATCCAAAAATTATTAGACGTCCGCTTACTTCAGTTCCATAAAAAATTTTATGATTTTAAAAAGTCGATAGTAAATTTATCAGGTAAATCACCTAATTCCTGTATCTGATTATCGGGTCAAATTTCGAATTGTAAAAAAAATAGTTTTCTTTCCTATTAATATTTGTTTTCCTTTCATTAATTTTACGGTTACCGAAACTCGATCTGAGTTTTTTTTGTATTTATATTTTTTTTTCACGGTCATAAATCTTGAGTATTAAAAATATCCGTTATTTCGTCATTACATAAATACTCATTAGTAGTTTGTAAAAAATAGTCGTAGAGAAACTAAAGAAATAAATTAAAAAGCTGATGATGTTTAGTTTTTTTAAATGATTATTTTTGCATGACATGCTTACAATTTTTTAAAATTTTATCTCACGAGTATTAAAAATTACTCAATAAAATAAACTAATTTGTTTATAATTATTTTCAAACAGGTAATACGCCATTACATTTAGCAGTAATGCTAGGACGAAAAGAATGTGTTCAATTATTACTAGCCCACGGTGCACCTGTAAAAGTTAAAAACGTTGCAGGATGGAGTCCATTGGCCGAAGCGATAAGTTACGGCGATCGTCAAACAATATCATCATTAGTAAGAAAACTAAAGCAACAAGCTCGCGAACAAATGGAAGAAAGGCGACCAAATTTAGTATCCGCGTTGCATAAAATGGGAGACTTTTACATGGAATTAAAGTGGGATTTTCAAAGCTGGGTACCGTTGGTATCAAGAATATTGCCATCAGATATCTGCAGAATCCATAAAAGCGGCGCGTCAATTCGTATGGACACGACTCTGGTAGACTTCAATGACATGAGATGGGAACGCGGTGACATATCATTTATATTTAACGGCGATCAAAAACCGAGTAAATCTCTGACGGTACTTGACAATAAAGCTAAATTATATCAACGCGTACGTTATGAAGAAACGGAGCTTGAGATTGAAGACGAGGTGGATATTTTGATGTCAAGTGATATTATGGCAGCACAAATGTCAACTAAAAATATAACATTTTCACGTGCTCAGACTGGATGGATATTTCGTGAAGATAAACGTGAAATGGTTGGCCCATTTAATGCCGATTTTTATCAAATCAACGGGATGGTACTGGAGAGTCGCAAGAGACGCGAGCATTTGAGTGAAGAAGATTTACAAAAAAATAAAGCCATCATGGAATCATTGACTAAAGGAAGTTCTCAAGGGTTTACTAATGGCGAGGTACGTTTTCAAATTAATTATCAACACTTATAATTTTTTTTCAATTGATATTTTAAAACCTGAAATATCTAGTCGAGTATTGGTTTAGAAAAATTTTTTATAATTAAATACAAGCTAGTAATTAAAAATATAAAAACTTTCCGGAGTACTCCGACTATTGGGAATAAATAAAAGGATATTTTTAGCCACCAATTAGACGAGCATCTTTAAATCCACCCCCGGATTCAGATATTTCATGGGAAATGTATTTAGAAGCACCAGCAGGAGAGTGCCCACTTTTGGGTAGAAGTCTTGTGTACAAAGAAAGTAGTAAATCATTCAAAGCGACAGTCGCAATGAGTCCTGATTTCCCATTGACTGTTGATATGCTACTAAATGTACTGGAAGTTATTGCGCCCTTTAAACATTTTAGCAAACTTCGTCAATTCGTAAGAATGAAACTACCCCCTGGTTTTCCAGTTAAAATAGATATACCCATATTACCAACAGTCACTGCTAAAATAACATTT
This sequence comes from Microplitis mediator, assembly GCF_029852145.1. Classification (NCBI taxonomy): domain Eukaryota; kingdom Metazoa; phylum Arthropoda; class Insecta; order Hymenoptera; family Braconidae; genus Microplitis; species Microplitis mediator. The sequence goes on from NC_079979.1 coordinate 15,190,556, forward strand.
CAAGAATTTGCATTTAGAAATGACATTAATCCAGATTTATTTCAAGTACCAACGGACTATTTTGAAGACCCCATGAGGTAACTTTTCAATATTATTTATAAAACTTTATTATTTTAAAGGATTGTCTTGTTTTAATTACTCGGATATTGATCTACTTGAAGATTGAAACGTTTTTCGCCCAACGAAAATTGGGTAAATGTTTGGAGTCAGGGCTCGCCATATTTTTAAAAATTCCAAGTGGTTACACCTTAAAATTAAATTTCTTAGAAGTATTTTTGTCTTTAACCTGGGCCTTGCACCTCTCCAAGTAGCACACTTGCCTTTGTGACATCTATAAGATATCCGTATTTAGGCTTCTTTTTGGCTGGGTTCGATAAAACGATCAGAAATTTATGTCACCGAAAAAATATCTACTTAAAAAACTAAACACAAATAACGACAAAAAGTAAATCACAAATAGTGGTAAAAAAAGTCATCTAAATGATTTTTTAATTGACATAAGACAGGAAAGAGAACACAAATTTTCTCTATCTCCGATACAAACATTTGCATGTCGTATTTATACCAAAAAAAGTCACTTGGAGACAAAAAAATATTCGTCTTATCTTTTTAAAAGACATCTTAAACATGGTGATCACATTTCTGGAAAACCTAGAAATGTCAGGGAATTATAAATATACTGGAAAAGTCAGAGAAATGTCAGGGAATTTCGTCACAAACCTGGAAAAATTTTCACTTTCTTTCTTTTGACTGAAAAAATCCGACAAATTTAGTTTTCTGTCAAAACTGTTCAAAAAGTGACGCGGCGCGAATGCGGTTGTAAAACCATCTTGAAAAAAAATTAGTAGAAATTGATTCCAATAGCGAAAAAATGAAGCAGTTAGAACTATCAAGGCTGTTAGAAAAAAAAAGTCTTAGTAGAAACCAATCGCCAGGATCTTCAAGCTATTAACATCCATATTGATAAGTTAAAAAACTAAAAACATTAAATGTATACATAAGTAAAGAACTAATGTTTCACTATATTTATTATTCGCGTACTTCATTAATACTTTATTAATATTCTATTAAATATTCTTATTTATGAAATTTATTCTAGTGAAAATGAAAAATTTATTTATATTTTATTATAGAGTAAGTTATATAAACATGGATTTCAAATAAAAAATAAAAAATTATTCATTTAATAAATAAAAAAAAAACAATGAACATTGACAAATAATAAAAAAAAGTTTAATTTAACGACAATGATTAATTATTGATTAAACTGACTTATATCATTTTCTTTTAAATTAAATAAATATTTCCAATGATTTAATATTACTACTCATAGTCAGGGAATTTTTGAATTGTTTGACTGGAATACCTGGAAAAGTCAGGGAATTTCAATCTCAAAAATCTGTGGCCACCATGTTAAAGTTGTCTCTGTGCTACTTGGGTCAACTGTACAAAATTTATGAAAATGACATGAAATAGTTCAAAAATACATTTTCAAATATATAATTAAAAATTTTTTTATATGATACCGTAAGAAAAACGTTCCGATCTTCAGGTACATGGACATTAAGAACAAAAAAAAGAAGAAGAAACAAACGTTTTATCAAATATTTTTTTTTTTTAAAGTATTATTTGTATCATTAAAACTTTATATAACCGTAAGCCGTGAAATATTAACGGAAGTTGATCGTTGAGAGTTTGTAACAAGATTCAATTGTATTCACATGTTAATAATTATCTCTGCATTTAATTACACGCTTCCTTGTGTGAATATCTCATGAATACAATTAAAATTAAATATTGTTTTTATAACAGGACAATCTCTATTTTTTTAAATTTATTAATTGTTTTATTTTATTTCATTAAAATACTTTATTTATTGGTTTATAATTATTGTAATTATACAGTTACAAAATTCAACTTATTTTTGTTAATACAAAATATTCTTGTATAGTTTTTTTTTAGTGTGCAAAGAAAAATAAGTAGAGCATAACTTTATACTTACAATTGGAATAAATTTAAATAAATTAGTCGATAAATTAATTAATTGACAACTCAAAATTTCAGCTACTACGGAGCGTATATGACAATGATGATGGTCCTACAAACTGCTTCTTCTGTTTGAAGATAAGAATCTTAAGACTAATCCAACAAAAAAAAAATTTATATACATATATGTCTATACAAACAATAGGGTGTGCATTTTAGGGCAACTTTTTTTTCAATGGATCACTAACTTCTATACTTACAGGAAGATAAAATAAGATACCTGTTAACTTTAGAGATCTTGATATTAATTTTAACAGGTGGCTTGTCGCGATTTTCTATTTCTCAATTAAATAACATGGAAAAAAACAAAGTTTGGAATTTTATACCTCGGTAATGGCGTATCGTACAAATTAGCTCAGGTTATATTTTTGTAGGAAATTAAACGGTCTATTAAAAAAGTCTCTTATCATTTTTTGATAAATCCATCTGTTCAAAAGTTATTGGAGCTTGAAATCAAATTTTCAGTAAATTTCGAGATCTTTTTACTTTTCCAGCGAAACTATCAGACTTATCACAAAATGTCATAGAATCTTTTTTGTAGACAATTTTATTCCCTACAAATTATCTCTGATAAAGTTTTTTGAAATTCTGCATAACTTTCTAGTTATTTTCATTTTAATGTCCAGCTTTTAAAAAAAATAGTATTCTGATCGATTTCAAGAGCTTGACATTAAAATAGAATTAACTAGAAAATTATGCAGAATTTTAAAAAATTTTATCAGAGGTAATTTATAGGAAATAAAATTGTCTAAAAAAAAGATTTAATGACATTTTGGGATAAGTCTGATAGTTTCGCCGGAAAAGTAAAAAGATTTCGAAATTAACTGAAAATTTGACTTCAAGCTCCAATAACTTTTGAACAGATGAATTTATCACAAAATGATAAGAGATTTTTTTTGTAGAGCGTTAAATTCCCTAGGAAAAATATATCCTGGGTTTATTTGTACAATACGCCATTACCGAGGTATGAAATTCCAAACTTAAAATTTTTTTTCCAAGTTATTTAAATAGGAAATAGAAAATCGCGACGAGCCGCCTGTTAAAATTAATATTAAGATCCCTAATTTCCACAGGCATCTTATTTTACCTTCCTGCAAGAAGCTAGTGGTTCATTGAAAAAAAAAAGTTGCCCCAAAATGACATACCCTACTAAACAATTATAACTCAGTTGATTTAATTAATTTAATTCATTAAAATAATTAACTTATGTGCGAATAAATGTCGCATGTGGTTGCTTGTGTTCTAAAAAATTACTACCATCATCATTGGCTAACAATAATTACTAACAAAATTTATAACGTTTTATTTATAAATATATTATGGTAAATAACATGATTAATTATAAATTAATAATTTCAGATTCCCCGACTTATGACGCTTTGATACTCTAACATTAATTGAGGTCAATTATTATGGCTCAGGTCTGATTTCACTTTTAGGGGAACGTTTAACATTGGAATTTCCGCTTGGAGTAAGCCTTGGTAGTATTTATTCCAGTCACTGTGTGCTATTAATCGAGTAATATATTAATTATCATTTTCTGCACCCCAGTAATTAAAAAAAGAACAAAAAAAAAACGTATACGTGTAACAAAACTTGTAATTTTTGTCTACTGTCTTTTTAAAAAATATTTAACATCGATAATTTTCACACTTATTAATTTATTATTTTATTGCATTCAGAAGAATAATTATTTTGTACTCAGTATTAATTACTTATTTAATGAGTTTACAAATTTATAAATAATTTGAGCTACTAACATATCAATTATTATTTTATTACAAATGAATCTAAAAAAATTTTAAACTGTTGTTTAGTTATGAAAAATTTTTTATTAAGTACTTAATACTGTGTATAAAATAAATAAATTAATTATTATTTAAAACGAAATTTAAATCAATAGATAGTTTCTCAGCCACTGCCAAAGCAAATAAAGTTTCACTTGCTCTTTATATACTGACGTAATAATTATTTTAATTGAAGCTTTAACTGCTTTTTTTAATTAAATTGCACCGTTAGCAATTAATTATCAATGCCTAAATATTGAGATCAATTAAAAAATATCAATTTTTTTTTTTTTTTTTTTTAACCAGAAATATTTCATTTTTATACGAATGCTTAATAGATTTTTTAAGAAAGCAATCTCGTTTTTTTTGTTTGTCAGAAAAAAGCGAAAAAATTTCTCAAAAAAAAATATCGAGGTAAAATTGTTTAATATTTTTCAAATTCTATCAAAGATTTGAATCATAATTTGAATGTCAAGAAACTTAAAATAAAATGTTTCTGTTAAAATGAAATAAAAAAAATAAATTTTTTCAATAAACTCTGAATATATATTTATAAATATATAAACAAAAAATATTTCAGCTATGCTCGACCTAACAAACTAATGAAAAATATAAACATATATTTAATTGTCTGACTGTTCGAATAACATAAAAAAATACGTATCAATCTATAAATATTTACAAACTAAAAGTGCAAGTTATTCATTTATTATAAATTAAAATATATGAAGTTTTTAATTTTTAAAAAACAAAAAAAAGAAAAAAAATGTAGCTACTGCTCAATGGGCCAGCAATATCAATTGACTAAAATTCTTTAGTTTATGAATGAAAAAAAAATTTATGAGCACGTGAAAATGGCTGAGCATCTGCAAGATGTGCCTCTTTTTTCTTGTACCGTGCGTTTACTGCGTCTTGATATAAAAAAAAATAATATTAATGGTAAAAAAACAAGACAAAAAAAATATGGAATAAAAAATAAATAAACTAAAAATATAAATCTATTTTTACACAATTTAAACTAAAAGCCAGAGCTCATCAATCAATTAAATTTGGCATCTACATCTTGCTCCGTAGTTTCTTCTATTTTTCTAAATTGTGTATTTCTTCGACTCTAAGGAGGACTACTAGTGTGATCGCCTGAAAAAAAGATGATTGGGAATTTTTTGAAAGAAAACTACTGCATAGAATGTTTTAATGTTTCAAGGATATATTTTTGGATATATAATTAATATAAGATAAAAATTTTGGGCCAAAAAATTCAAAATTCAGCGAGTTATTCGCAACTCCCGCTCCAAAAAAAGTATCTCCATTGCTGCAGTGAAAGCGACTTTCAATGCATGAAATAAAAAAAACAAAAAGTTTATTAAACTAGAAGATATTTTCTGTACCGTGACCCTCGGGTTAAGAAAAAAATTTAACAAAATGGCGGAGTTTTTAAAAAAAGTTTTAAATTTCGCGCTGAAATTTGATGATTTTTGGCCTGCCAAAATTACATTTTCTATTCGATCTGATAACTGGAGGTTCGTTGTATGGAGAAATATATAAAAGAAGCTGCAATTCGAATCAAATCGATCGGATGATTTGTCTTCGAATCATAACTGCAGCAGTTTTCAAAAATGTATTTTTAAAAACCGATAAGCGGCTGCTCTTCAGATGGCAGTAACTTAAAAAAACTATTCGAGTTATGCACCGTAAATTTAAGTGTTATTTTTGAAGTTATAAACTATCGAAATATGAAAACAAAATATGAGTGTGAATGTAGCAGACATCAGACAAATTTAAAACGACAAATAAATGGACTAAATAATTAATAAAATAAAATTAAAAAATTTTGAAATTAATAAACGCATTTTTTATAAATATTATTTTTTTAATTATTTATAATTTTAAATTTGTCTGATGTCTTCTGCACTCACACTTATAAACAAAATTGATTTTTTCAAAATTTCACACTAGTGGTCCCCCTCAATTATCATACTAATCATTAAAATAATAATAATTTACACTAATTGATAAATTAAAAAAAAATATACATATATATATTAAATGATAAAAATTTATATGTAATAAAAAAAACCCTTTGTACTTGCGTCCGCGTGTCTAGATTTATCGTAACCAGCTTTTTTCAATCAGACTATACTCGTGTGCTCGATTAGTATCATATAGTTAATTAGTGGGGTACTAACATAGTGTTAATTTATTTTTAATTTAATTATTAATATTATTTAATTATTTATAATGCCTTCCTTTGCTACACTTCCCCGTAGTATTTATCACTGTTTATTGTTTTGTTAAACAAAAAAGATAAAAAATTAAAATTATTATAAAATTCGACGCAGAGCGTTGGATGTATGTTGAATTTTGTCGGCATTAATATTTATAATTTATTATTATATTATAATTAATGGTATTGTGTTATAAAAATAATTTTTACACCAATATATTATATTGTAAAATTATTAATTTACTCTAGTATTATATTTAATTACCTCAGGTTTGTTTTTGTTTCATTTCCCAGTAAAAAAAAATCTTACGATTCATTTATAAATTATTATATATTTGCTCTATATACTGTAACAGCTGTTAAAATTTTAATTAAATATTCTAATGAAATTAAATATATAATATATATGTATAAAACAAATTAAATCTTTGATTTTGTTAATTATTTATTTTAATTATACAAAGAGAGTTGATGTCAGAAGCGGGATTCGAACCCACGCCTACAATGAGACCAGATTTTAAATTTCGGCCAATTATATATCAGATAAATGATATCTGTATTTATGATTTTATGTAGAAAAAAGGTTTTCAAAAATAATTCAAGTGATTTATAGACAAGTCAAATATTAATTTAATTTTTCAATGATAAAAGTTATTTATTATTTGAAAATAATTGACAAAGAAAATAAATATGACAAAAAATATTTTATAAAATAATTATTTGATTTTTAATTACTAAATATATAAGACTAGTTTTGTAGGTACAATTGGCTCATAATTAAAATTATGATATTTACATATAATCAATGTATGTAAATATATGAATATATAGACCAGATATCATTAGATATATTTTTAATTATTTTAAATTTTAAATGAAATAAATATCTCAATACAGTCCATTATTTATGATTATTTTAATTCTCCAGAACTTTTATTTTATATATATATAAAAAATAATTAATATATATATCATTATTAATGGAAACAAATTGGTTTGATTTTTAAATTTAAATAAATTTAATTCTCATGCTAATTATTAAATTTTCAGTTAAAAATAATTAGATCTCGAAATAAAACCAATTATTGTCATATATTTAATCAGCAAAAATTGTATACTGCGGAAATACAAACCAGATTTAACTTATAAATGAATCGTCTAAGATTTTTAATTAGCATTCATCTGTAATTATTATTATTATAATTATTGTAACTAAAATATTATTTTAATTAGTTAACTAAATTAGTTTAAAACCGTCCAATTAAAAATTTTGTATAACAATTAACAATTATTTATTTAAAAATAAAAACATGCATTTAGTATCTGGACCAATTAATTACCAATTAATTTATTTTAATAATTAATAATAAAATAAATATAATAATAATTGTTAACTGTATTTTTTATTCAATAATTATTGATTATTAATAATTAAATTTTTTTAAGTCTACTGTTAAGTAATATTGGTGTTTACTCACCACTTTTTCGTAATTACTATAATTATTTAAATGTTTGTAAATTATATTAATTAAATTTATTTATCTCATTTCAAAAATTTTAAACTTTATTTATAATTGACGTAACTTTTTATAAAGCAATCAAACATATTATCAATAAATAGGGGTATGCGAATCGGGTTTGAATCGAATATATCTATTCGATTCGAATAATTCAGAATTTCCGTAACTTTCTCGTAACTTTTCAAACTATTCGTCAATTTTAGAATCATCTGAAAATTTTTGAATTATTTGTAACTTTTCAAATCGCTCGATACGAAACGAGAAAATTTTGGAAAGCTTTCATATACAGTCGGACCTCGTTATAAGACTATCGTTCTGTCTTTTTTATGAACCAGGTATCGCGATAGTTTGAGAGAGAAACTAATAGTTTTATAACGAGGTCCTACTGTATTCAATTTTTATTTAATAGATTTGTGTCTAAGCTCTATTTACCTCCGACTGAAATTTGAATTATTCTAAAAACTATTGCAATTTTCAGTCGTTCCAAAGATAATTTTGGAATTTGTAAATTTTGTAATTATTCGAAAACTTAAATATCATTCAAAAGTTTACGAATAATTCAAAAACTTACGAATATTTCGAAAACTTACGAATAATTCGAAAAATTTAAATTGTTCGATTCGAAGTTCAAATCGAATAGTTCGATTCGATACGAATAAGTTCGAACTATTAGCATACCCCTAAATTATAAGTATTTATTTACATACTTAATTAAATAAAACAAAAAAACAATGCTTATTAAATAGTAAAAGATAATTTATAAAAAATGTTACAAAATATATAACATTATTTTTTCTTCATCTTCACTAATTTTTTTTGGTGCTCAAATATTTCAATTAACATTAATTATTATTTTTTTTTTTTATAAAGTACGAAAAATTGTGAACACGAAGCCAGCTTCTCATTAAAGAAAAAATATAATATACAATTCAGTTAATAAAATAATTAATTTTATTTTCTATGCTTGAATACTGACTCACTGAAAGTGTCATTTAAAATAAATAACAGGAGGTAAGTTAATATTAACAGGTGCATTAAGCTAGTTAGTGAGGAGTAAGGCGTTAAGCATAAGCTAGTGTTCTATGTACGGTTCTTTTAAATTTAAATAATAAATATAAACATAAATTAACTTCGTAAACTTTGTAATCGATTTTTCATATCTTCAAGCTCAGTATCATCAACTTCTACTGTTTCTTCCTGTTTAGATGTTGAAGCACCAGGTGTTTCAGTAACAACTGCTGGTGCAGTGCCTAATTGTCCAGCAGTTAATTCCCATAGGATCTTTAATAAATAAATAAATAAATTTTACAATTAAACTGACAAGTTTCAATAGCTGATGTTTTTTCTACGTATTTATTAAAAATTTAAATCAATAGAGTGTTCCTTCTTAGATTATTTATAAATTAAATTACTTTGGGACCGTGTAATAAAAAAATTTTAGCATTCGTGTCGCGCCACTTTTTGAACAGTTTTAAGGGGTAACGATAACCGATTTTCAATTCAATTTAATTCACGGCAAACACTGGAACCCTAAAATAGAGAGTCTTTAGCGTTTTTTAAAACCTTAACAAAGAGCTAGAAATTTCGTATTTTCAAAAATTTTGATTCGTCTCCGAGAAAAATTGTTTTAAAATTCTCATTTACTCTACGAGTGCAACAGAGACAGTCGCGTTTATTTTTCTGAGTGTGAGAAAGAGGTCCTGTAGCGTATCCCCTTAACAAAAAAAAAATTTATCAGTTTTTCAGTCAAAAGAAAAGAAAGTAAAAATTTTTCGAGCTTTGGTACGAAATTCCTTGACTTTCCCCTGATTTTTCCAGTATATTTATAATTCCAACATTTCCAGATTTTCCAGAAATGTGGCCACCATGTTTACGTCAAATTTATATGTTATTTCACGTATAAGAGCTAAAAAGTAACTGAAATTTTTTATATATACTGTACGTCATCGAGATGTCAAAAGTTTCATTTAAATTTCTGAGCTGAAACTCTGCTTTTCTGGGGTACAAAATTTTTATTTATATCCGTTATCATTTACGAGAGTTATCAAGATGACAGTCATGTTATATATATATATATATATATATATATATATATATATATATATAAACTTTTGAACCGATAGTATTTTTCAAAAACTAATCGACAAATCAAGACATAGTAATATTTTAATAGTTGTGTAACGAAGACAATTTATATCAAAAACTAGTAAACAAAAATGGTATGAATGAAAATTCTGTACCTTGTCTACTTCTTCATCAGCTTCATCTTCCATATCCTCAGAATCTTCAATAGAATCCATCGTTTCGTCGAGCATTTCTTCAATAATACCCGCTTTCATCATTTCCTTCGACATTTCCCGCATTGTTGCTGCGACTTCTGGCACTTTGATCAGTGACTGCATCGCCTGCATAACTTCCGTCGACTTTGACAAGGACCCAGCGACTCTTATCGTCGCCAATTGATTTTTCATTTGCAGAGACACTGAGTTTAAATGTGCTTTCGACGTATAAATTTTATTACATGCTTTACGCGCACGTATTATTTCTTTAGCTAGTATTTTACAAACGTCCTTGTCACCTTTTTTGGCTGCCTCTTTCAGAGATTTTTTAACTTTATCTTCCTCACGTTGAATTGCTGGATTATTTAAATTTATTTTGACATTTAATGCACCATTTAAATTATAATTATCTGATGATGAATATGATTATTTTTATCAAATGACTCACCTCTAACCTGTCGATCTAATTGATAACCCTCTTTTCTTAATTTATGAGTCCATTCTTGTACCTTTAATGTACATATTGTTTCTCATTTAATAAATATTTATATCAGAATAAGTTTTTTCTAAACTTACCTGCTCCTTGGGATTCTTCTCATGACTTTTACCAAAAAGTCCCATTTTATTTTTATTTATAGGTGTGTATTTTTTTATGTTTTTTAATTAACTTGTGAAATAATACTAGAGATGTCAAAATATAAAAATAAACTTTTCTAAGAATTTAAAAACGATTTAAATGCCATCTGATTGTTAACTCTTGATACTTTGGTTTATCCTTTGCAGCAATAGGTAAAAATGTTTCGAAAAATTACAAACTAAAAAAATGTAAATTCAAAAATTTTTTATTTCCCGCGGAATCGAAACAAAAATTTTAATTGAAAATCGGACAGATTTTTTAAAAATTCATTAGCGTGGGATCCAATTTTTTTTTTTGAATTGATAAATAATCGAATGTGCGCGCGACTTCATTTCAACGAATCACAAAAAAATAAATAATGCACATGGAGAAAATTAAAAAAACTATAAGTGCAGTTCTTCAAATATTTTTTTTTTGTAATTTATCGTTTGAAAAAAATGAAAAAACTATTAAACGTCGAATAACTTCAGTATCATTTCAAAATCTTGCCGCGAAGTTTCGATAAAAAAACTAAAAATCGGTTGACCCAGCCTCGAAACTCAGAAAGCTCGAAAACATTACTGTCAATTACACCTTTGAGCTCGAAAAAAAGTGACGTTTCTTTTTAACTTCTGAGTAGAAAAATTTTAAATAATTAATAATGTACGTATGTATATACACACATGAGAGTGAATGTAGCAGACATCCGACAAATTTAAAATTATAAATAAATAGAGTAAATAATTTAAAAAATGATATTTACAAAAAATGCACTTATTAATTTCAAAATTTTTGAAATGCGCATATTTTTTTAATTTAATTTTATTAATTATTTACTCTATTCATTAATAATTTTTAATTTGTCTGATGTCTGCTACATTCACACTCATATACACACATACATTCGGACGGTAACATGACTTTATCTCTCTGGACAAAATCGCCTCGGCAAAATCCCCCTAAGACAAAATCTTTCCAGGATAAAATTTCTAAAATTATTTTTATCAGTCCAATCCCTGATGGCCATACTATCACTTCAAAAATTTGACGTTCAGTAATTTTGATTAACTTTACAGTAAGTTTACGTCAAGTTCTTGCAATTGACGATGATGTCAAATTTAGGCTGGGAATTGCCCATGATTTCATACATGTACAGTTTGTATGGGTAACACATTCTATTTATTTATGATATACACATAAAATGTGAAAAAAAACCTGAATACGATTCCAGTCGTAAGTAGAAATCATTATAATTACATAGATTATTATAAGATCTCGTTTATAGAGATCGTGTTCAGAAGATTTTGTCCTGGAGTGATTTGGTCATCGGGAGATATCATGGTGGAACCCATTCGGACATCTTCTTGAAAATAGTCAGGACAACTTCCTAGGAGCTTAAAACGTCGAGATCTGTTCAGAACTCAGTTTTTTAAAATCTTACCGAAACCAATAACTTCCTTTTTTTTTTTAATTTTAAATTTTCTTAGCGGGAATTTAAAAAATTCAAAAGTGACCTCATCTTTTTCTACTATTTTTCAGTTCTTGATTAAGTAAAAAAAATTTCGTAGTATACTACAAAGTAGACCAATCGAAAATTTTCCAAGATAAAGAAAATTACTCAGTCCAATTTTTTTTTAATTAATATGCAAAAAATGCATTTAAATTTCTTTGCATAGAATTTAGAATACTTCAATTTTATTTTAATGCTTATAAATATTGATAAAATATTATTATAAATATTTTTCCAAATAAAATATATCTACACAATAATAAATTATACAATCGTAAGTTTATTATAAATTTTATTTTGTTTATCTTTTCAAAACATCAATAAATGTTTCTCTCGGTAAACTGATATCTCCAACCATCCTCAATTTCTTTTTCCCTTCATTCTGTTGCTGAAGAAGTTTTCTTCTTCGTAATACATCGCCTCCAGATTTCTAAAAAAAAAAAAAAAACAACAACAATAAATAGTCACCTCCAACAAAAAAAATTAATGAAAATTTTAAGTATAAAAAAATTACCAATTTTCCGGTAACGTCTTTTCTAAAAGGTTTTAGATTTTCTCTGGCCAATACTTTAGCTCCGACAGTAATTTGAATGGCGACTAAAAATTGCTGTCTCGGTATAATATCTAATAATTTAGTACCCATGCGCTTAGCGATGTCAGTGGCTTTCGATGCATGAACGATTGTACTCAATTCTTCAATTAGACGTCCATTGAGTAAAACATTCAACTACACAAATATTTAAACTCGATAAATTAAGCGATACAAGTCTCGTAAATAATAAATAATTTAAAATTACTTTAACAAGATCCGTTTTCTGATAGCCATTATCTTCGTAATCAAAACTAGCGTAGCCAGAACTCAATGACTTCAATGTATCGTGAAAATCAATTATTACTTCATTCAATGGTAAAATAAATTGCAATACTAATCGATCTTTATCAATGCGCTTGGTAGATTGTTCAACTCCCCTTTTTTCTAAACAAAGACTCACGATGCCGCCTAAATATTCGTCTAGATAAATTCAAAAAATTTTTATTTTGATAATCAGACATTACAAATTAAAAATATTTAAATTATTTGATAACATACCAGGGGTTATGATGGTACCCAGTACCATGGGTTCAAAAAATTCGATGACGCTTTGTGGTGGTGGAAATTTACTTGGATTATTGAAATAAATTTCATCACCACCGTAATCTTTTATATTTTGTTTACCAGTTATTCTAGCTTTGTACGTAACACTGGGCGCTGTCATTATTGGAGCAGCTTCATGCTCTTGTTCAAGTCGTTGACAAAATACTTCCATGTGGAGTAATCCCAGAAAACCCAGTCTCCATCCTAGTCCGAGTGCTGGACTAAATGCAAAATTTCATTATTTTTGGAAAAAAAAAATTTTTTTTAGTATAAAAATATGAGATTCGTCTAGCTGATGCGATTCCGCGTAAAATGAGTACCAACAACGCTATGTTTCAATCAATGCTTAAAAAGTCGGTATATCGATTATTTTCTCTGCCGTTATTTTGCATCATGGCTTGATTATTTAAATATATCGATGTGGGTACTCAAACTAGAGGAAATCTTACCGCGAATTCAACAGTACCACAGATTTTCAATTTTACTTAAATTGTGAGAAATGATAACTAAAAATTACCTCGTCTCGATAGTCATACTAACAGCGCTATCATTTAATACAAGTTTTTCAATCGCGCCTCTCAACGCGACGTGTTGTGACTGATCCATGGGGTAAACGCCAGCAAAGACCATAGCTTTTGGTGGATTAAAACCAACAAGTGGTTCAACTGGTTGGTTTTTTAAGTGTAGAGTGTCACCGATGAAAGCTTCTTTGGTAGTTCTCATGTTGCAAGCAACACACCCCACTTGACCTGCAAAACTACGTCATCATTAACACATTAACCATCTGATCTAAATGAATAAATAAATTAATGGACAATAGAAATCAGTTTAATTACAGTGTCTTGACATTCTCTTCTTCCGGTCTCAAAAGCATGATGTTCTTTACTTCGTAAGATTTTCCCGTATGAACGGAAGTAAGGTATTGTTTAACCGACAAAGATCCTTCAGAAACATAAATCAAAGCAATCGCGCCTTTGTACCGATCGAACCAGCTGTCAAAAATCAGAGCGCGAAACGGTTTCTTGCGATCGACAGGCGGGGGTGGAATTTTTTCAACAATAGTTTCAAGGACTTTGTCAACATTGATACCCATTTTAGCCGATATTTTTAGTACACTATCAGCCTCAATGTCAAACAGAGTCTCCAGTTGCTTGACAACACGGTCAGGATTTGCATTTTTTAAATCAATTTTATTTATAACCGGTAATATTACAAGATCGCGACCAAACGCCAGATAAAAATTAGCGACTGTCTGTGCCTGGACACCATCATTTGCGTCTACTAGCAAAATTACGCCCTGACAGGCTGCTAGCGACCGATGCACTTCTGTTGCAAAATCCACGTGTCCGGGTGTGTCTATTAAATTCAATAAATATTCAGTACCTTTGTAATTATACTTCAATGACACTGTCTGCGCTTTGACAGTAATGCCCCGGTCTTTTTCAACTTGTAGTTTATCCAGTACCTGCGCACCGGAATTTCGTCTTATCGCTCCGGTTATTTCTAACAATCTATCGGCTAATGTACTTTTACCATGATCTACATGAGCAATTATACTAAAATTACGTATATTTTCTACAGGTGTTTTGTATTCCTTTAATTCATCTTTGTCTGATGAATAAAATTTTCCGATAATGTAATTGCAACATCTATAATAATTATTATAATTTTATTTATTTAATTAGTCATATAATCATGATAATAATTTATGATCCAGAAGTTAACAGACAATTGAAAATTTCAGATTTAAAAAAAAAAAAAAGAATTACAAAAAAATAAAAAATAAAAAAATGCACATGTAGAAAATTAAAAAAACTAGAGGTGCAATTTTTTCAAATATTTTTTTTTTCTGATTTTTTGTTTTAAAAAATAATTCAAAAATTATAAGACGTCGGCTAACTTATGATACTGAAATTAGCAGACGTCTAATAAGTTTTGAATTTTTTTAAAAACGATAAATTTGATAAGAAAAATATTTCAGAAAATTGCACCTATAGCTTTTTTAATTTTCTACATGTGCATATTTTTTTTTTTTTTTTTTTTTTTTTTTTTTTTTTCAATTAAAATGTTGAAAATAAAATTCAAAAATTTTTAATTGTCTGCTAACTTCAGGGTCATGGCTAACTTCTGTATCATGAAGTCAGTAGACAATTAAAAATTTTTGAATTTTTTTTTTCAACAATTTAATTTGAAAAAAATAAAAAATAAAAATATGCTCATGTAGAAAATTTAAAAAACTATAAGTGCAATTTTTTCAAATATTTTTTTTCTATGATTTACTGTTTTCAAAAAAAATTCAAAAGTTATTAGACGTCGGCTAACTTCAGTATCATGAAGTTAGCAGAATATTAAAAATTTTTGAATGTTTTTATTTAACAATTTAATTAAAAAAAAAAAAAATATGCACATGTAGAAAATTTAAAAAACTATAAGTACAATTTTTTCAAATATTTGTTTTTATGATTTACTGTTTTAAAAAACAACTCAAAAATTATTAGACGTCGGCTAACTTCAGTATCGTAATAATTTATACAAAAACTTACTTTTGGTTTTTTTTAATCTGATTATTAAAAATAACATTTTTCAATCTCGATGAAAACAAATTAAAAATTGTTGTTTTTGAATTCATAATTATTAATGAAAAATATGTAATTTATTTTGTTAAAATTTTCGTCAATTCACAACCATTTTATATTCGCAAAAAATATTGTTTATTTTGGTTTACAGTAAGTAATTTAGTAAACATTAACCCGCATTTTTTAAAAAATTTATTTAGTAAACACGAAAAATAAAGTTTCTATTTCCCATGTATGGAGACTATATACGGAAGTATATATGGAGAGTATATAGTCTCCATATTCCCATGCCTCTGAATCAGCTGATTTTTACTATTCGCGAGGTTGAAACGGGAAATTTACTTTATCAAATGATCGTAGATAACATAGTGCGTGATTATCGACAATGTTATTCAAAATTTATGATACTGAAGTCAGCCGACGTATAATAATTTTTAAATTTTTCAAAAAATGACAAATCATAAAATAAAAATATTTTCAAAAATTGTACTTATAGTTTTTTAAATTAAATTCTTGAAAAACAAATTCAAAAATTGTTAGCTATCTGCTAACTTCAGAATCATGAGTGTGAGTGTAGCAGGCATCAGACAATTTATAAATTTGAAATAAATAAATTAATTAATTTAAATAATGAAATTTTAAAAAATTCGCGGGCTAATTCTTCAACTATCTAAATATGCATTTTGTCATTTTTTTTTACTCACAAAATTTTATTCATTTATTCAAAAATTTAAAAAGTTCTTAATTGTCAGTTACATTCATCCTCATAGTTAGCAGACGTCTAATAATTTTTGGATTTTTTTCAAACGATAAATTATAAAAAAAAACATTTTAAAAAATTTCGCCTGTAGCCTTTTAAATTTTCTACGTGCATATTTTTAGTTTTTGTTCTTTTTTGTTGTTGATTTGTTGAAAGAAAAATTCAAAAATTATTGTCTGCTAATTTCAGGATCATTCAAAATTTTAGCTCTGACTTCTTGACTACTGCAGATCGCGATAGTTTACGATTATCATCGAAACCTCTCGATCTCGAAACGGAGAAATTTACTTTTACTAGACCAGGGAGGTTGGGTCAACCATCATCTGGATGCAACGTAAATATTCTAATGGCTGTATGTCATGCGCCTTTGCTTAAATAAAAACATTTCACCTGTGCATCGAGAACAGACTTATTTTTTAAATGCAGTGATGTAGATCTGCATCAGTTTATTTATGGGTAAAAAACTTTTTACTACGACTAATTTCTTTTCAAATGAAAATAAAAAATCATTTATTCAAATGATAAAATCTCAGAAACAGATTCAGTGCCAAGCGTCAGCGTGAAAAAAATTTAAATAACGCGGCCTAGAGGCAAAAATTTTATCGAGACAAATCTTCGCTACTTGAGAATTAATCCTCATAAAATTGAAAATCGCTCTTTACTTTTGTATTCATTTGAAAATTCATCAAATTCTTTGTGGGTGGAGTTTTAATGGGCGTCTATGTGGCGTCTGCATGACTTGATGTCAAAATTTATATTAGTTAAATTTTAAATTTATTTACTATTTTATTATTATTATTATAATTACTACAACCATAACAACATTTTGTTTATTTGTTTTTATTACTTTTTATCGAAATTTATGTGTCGCCAAGTGTTAAATAATTGCTAAGCTAAAGGTAAATATTTATTTAATAAAAAAAAATTAATTATTTTATGGTGTTCGGTTTATTGCCACTTAGTTTAGTTTAGTTTTTTTTTTATCAACCTAAATAATTGTCAGTCAATTAACTCTTAAACAAAATTAAATCTCCATTTATAAATAAATTATTTATCGTTAATAAAATCAATTTAAAATCGTACACTTGTTTTTTCAAAGTTGTCTTGCTAAAAATGGTACTGACTAATTAATTCTTACGCGTAATTAATATTTTTACAGCCAACAATTAAATATTATTAATACTTTCAATATTCAAATGTCAAATAAAAATGACAGTCGAATTTTTTTATTAAAATTACTGACGAGACTTTTCTATAAATATTCGAATTAAAAAATAAATCAATACAATTTGTAAGTAAAAAAATATCCAATTTATGATTTTTTTTTTACTGTCACAAAAAAATATTTTAATTTATAAATAATCAAAGTAAATTTCCTATTTTTTTTTAAATTATAAAATCATTAAATTTTTTTTATACTTATAAGTATTGACAAAATATACTAAGGAGTGACAGGAAACGTTTTTTTTCCCCTAAAGTATCTGCTGTCACTGTCATAAATATATAAAGAGTCTAGATACTGACAATCGCGTAATTAACCCGGCGTGTACATTAAATTTTCGAGTGCACGCGGTGTCCACTGGGTCTTTTAAGGAACGGTCGTGTGTTCAAAGATTTCTAGGCTTCCAAAAAACTTAAAAAATTATGTGTTACTTTTTTTAAGTGTCTACTACATGGTCCAGCAGTTGCCAAAGTCAAAAGTTTAAAACCATTATTAATAAAAATTGAACAATAGTCCAAAAAGCGGGAAAAACGAAATTGTTTAAATTTAAACTGTTACATTAAGACCCAGTATACACCCTGATAGCTATACTTGCTCAGCAAGTTTTTGCAGTGAAACATTTTCGGCTAAATTAACGACAAGTTTATGCACCCGTAAACTAGATGTCATTTTACAGAAAAACTTGCCGTCAATTTGAAATAAAACTTTGAATCAACTTGACATCATCTGACAGTAAATTTTTAAGTCAAATTTAATTCAAGTTACAGACAATCTACTGTCAGCTTAACCGCAACTTTTTGCTCCAACTTTTGCTGTTAAGTTGACTTCAGATTCCGGCCGTAGCTTTTAATAAAAAATAAATAAATAATAATTGCAACTTTTTTTTATTAAAGGTCAATAGTCCTCGGATAAAATGACAGCAGACAAGGTAACTTTGGGCGATGCCTTGTCAAATGTCGATGTTCTTGATGAATTTACACTGCCGGATGAGCAACCCTGCATTGAAGCGCAGCCGTGTTCGGTTGTGTATCAAGCAAACTTTGATACGAATTTCGAAGATCGCAATGGATTCGTGACAGGAATAGCCAAATATATTGAAGAAGCGACTGTCCATGCGAGTCTGAATGAGCTTTTGGAAGAAGGTCTCGAGCATGCGGTGATGCTCTACACGTGGCGATGCTGTTCCAGAGCAATACCGCAGCCTAAGTCAAATGAACAGCCCAATCGTGTAGAGATTTATGAAAAAACCGTCGAAGTATTAGCACCGGAAGTTAATAAACTATTAAATTTCATGTACTTTCAGCGTAAAGCAATCGAACGTTTTTCAGCAGAAGTTAAACGTCTGTGTCATCATGAAAAACGTAAAGATTTTGTCTCGGAAGCCTATTTATTGACTCTCGGTAAATTTATAAATATGTTTGCTGTACTAGACGAGCTTAAAAATATGAAATCAAGTGTTAAAAACGATTACTCGACGTACCGTCGAGCAGCACAATTTTTAAAAGTAATGTCCGACTCTCAAACGCTACAAGAATCACAAAATCTGTCGATGTTTTTGGCAACGCAGAACAAAATTCGTGACACCGTTAAAGAAAATTTAGAAAAAATACCCGGTTACGAAGAATTGTTAGCCGACGTTGTCAATATATGTGTTCATATGTTTGAAACAAAAATGTATCTTACTCCGAACGAAAAGCACATGCTTGTTAAAGTAATGGGGTTCGGTCTTTTTCTGATGGACAGCGAGCTCTGCAATATAAATAAACTGGATCAGAAAAAAAAATTAAAATTAGATCGCATCGATCGTATATTTAAAAATCTCGAGGTAGTGCCGTTGTTTGGTGACATGCAAATCGCTCCATTTAATTACATAAAACGTTCAAAACATTTTGAAGCTTCCAAGTGGCCGCTGTCGTCATCAGTTAATTCGATGAGTCCCCAGGCCGATTTGATGGTTCATTTGCCCCAGATTCGTGAAGATCACGTCAAGTATATAAGTGAGCTAGCCAAGTACAGTAACGAAGTCACGACAACTTACAAAGAATGTGGTTCTGATTCCGAGAATAGCGACACTTCGGAATTGGCGTTACGTGGACTGCAATTATTGTCGCAGTGGACTAGTGTCGTTACTGAACTGTACAGTTGGAAACTGTTGCATCCAACAGATCATCATATGAACAAAGAATGCCCACCAGAAGCTGAAGAGTACGAGCGTGCAACTCGTTATAATTATACAGATGAAGAAAAGTTTGCATTAATTGAAGTCATCGCGATGATAAAAGGTCTGCAGGTACTGATGGCGCGGATGGAAACTGTTTTTATCGATGCAATACGTCGTAATATTTATGCTGAACTTCAGGATTTTGTTCAGTTGACATTACGCGAGCCATTGCGCAAAGCAATTAAAAATAAAAAAGATTTAATACGGAGTATAATCGTATCAGTTCGGGAAACTTGCGCTGATTGGCATTTCGGAGTTGAACCTTCAACAGATCCAGCATTGAAAGGTAAAAAAGACCCAGAAAATGGGTTTGGTATTAAAGTACCCCGTAGAAATGTCGGGCCGTCATCAACTCAGCTCTACATGGTCCGTACGATGCTCGAATCATTGATTGCTGATAAGAGCGGCGGGAAACGTACCCTGAGAAAAGACATCGACGGGCAGTATCTCGTTCAAATAGACCAGTTTCACAAGACAAGTTTTTACTGGGGATATTTATTGAACTTCAGTGAATCACTTCAAAATTGCTGCGACCTATCGCAGCTCTGGTACCGTGAATTTTATTTAGAAATGACTATGGGACGTAAAATTCAAAAATGTCAAGTACGTCATCAGCATAATGAAGAGTGCAGCGATTTGATAACAATGGAAAAAAGAATTCAATTTCCAATAGAAATGTCAATGCCATGGATATTGACCGACCATATTTTGAAAAGTAAAGAGCCTTCGATGATGGAGTACGTGCTCTACCCCCTTGATTTGTATAACGACAGCGCGCTCTATGCGCTGACAATATTTAGAAAGCAATTTTTGTACGACGAAGTTGAAGCTGAAGTTAATTTGTGCTTTGATCAATTTGTTTACAAACTCAGTGAACAAATTTTCGCCCACTACAAGCAATTAGCTGCGAGTATTTTACTGGACAAGCGGTTTCGGGTTGAGTGCGTCGCACTGGGCGCATATTTGTTACCTTACCCACGTGCCAATCGTTACCAGACTTTGCTGAAGCAGCGACACGTACAATTACTCGGACGCAGTATTGATTTGAATAAATTGATAACGCAGCGCATCAATGCGGACATGCAGAAGTCGCTGGACTTGGCAATAAGTAAATTTGAGTCGGGTGACATTACGGGTATCATTGAACTCGAAGGTTTACTCCAAGTAAATCGTCTTACTCATAAATTATTGAGTAAGTGGCTCGCTCTAGATGAATATGACGCAATGTTCCGTGAAGCCAATCACAATGTTCTGGCACCCTACGGAAGAATAACATTGCACGTGTTCTGGGAGTTGAATTATGACTTTCTGCCAAATTATTGCTACAATGCAGCGTACAACAGATTCGTTAAATGCCGGGGATTGCAATTTGTACAGCCGGTGCATCGTGACAAACCCCCGCAGATGTCACATCATTATTTGTGGGGGAGCAAACAATTAAATTTAGCATACAGCACTCAGTATGGACAGTACACGGGATTTGTTGGCCCCCAACATTTTCGTACCATGTGTAAATTATTGGGTTATCAAGGAATCGCTGTGGTAATGGAGGAATTACTTAAAATTGTCAAGTCATTAATCCAAGGAAGTTTACTGCAGTTCACCAAGACACTGATGGAAGCGATGCCCAAAGTTTGTAAACTACCGAGATACGATTATGGATCACCTGGAGTTCTTGGGTACTACCATGCCCAGCTTAATGATATTGTCCAGTATCCGGATGCCAAAACAGAATTGTTCCATAATTTTAGGGAGTTCGGTAACACTATTTTGTTTTGCTTATTAATGGAGCAGGCGCTGTCCCAAGAAGAAGTTTGTGATCTACTCCATGCTGCTCCTTTCCAAAATATTTTACCTAGACCATATTGTAAAGGTAACGACAATGACACTAACAATAATAATTTATATTTGAGTGGGTTTTACATAAATTTATTTTTGAATATTTAACAGAAGGAGAAAAGCCGGAAACTAAACAAAAAAGATTGGAGGCTAAATACGCAGCATTACAAATTGTCCCGAATGTTGACAAGCTGGGAACTGCTAAAGTAATTTTTATTTATCAATTAAAACTGTAATTTATTATCAAAGTATTTATTAATTTTCTTTTTATTGTAGCAAGCGATGATTGCTCGAGAAGGCGATTTATTGACACGAGAACGCCTGTGTTGCGGACTATCGATATTCGAAGTAGTCTTGAGCCGACTGAAGAGTTTTCTTGATGACCCGATTTGGGTCGGACCACCTCCGGTTAATGGAGTTATGAATGTCGATGAGTGTACAGAATTTCATAGACTGTGGAGTGCACTGCAGTTCGTCTACTGCATTCCTGTTGGCGAGACTGAATTCACCGTCGAGTAAATATTATTTTTATTTATTTAACGCTTTCCGCAATTTAAAAAATTTTACAATATTCATTTACGTTATCACAGAGCGAATAACAAAAAAACTAAAAAAAGAAATAAACATGAATAGTCATACAGTTTAAATATTAGACTGTTTTCATTCCATTTTCATGTACCTGAAGACCGGAACGTTTTTCGCGCAACGAAAATGAAAAAAATTTATGTCATTTGACTGCTTAAGGGAGGGTACTGGAGGTTGGGGTGGCGTAAGATTTTCGGCTGATACACCAGCGTCTATATGCGAAACATTTAAGAAATCTAGTCATCCAGTAAATTTCTCACTTTTCAATTTTTTTTTCGTTGCGCGATTTTGAGTAGTCATTTACCCTGATAACCGCTTTATTCACAAGTTAACTTCAAGCTACTGCTGTGTTCTGAAGCCAATTTAAAGGAAAATGTTGGAGAGCAAGCAGTTGAATCGTTTATTTGAGAAATCCTATAAGAAAACAAAATTTTTCAGGAAACACAAAAAAAATTTTTTTGGAAAAACTTGACATTAAAATAATAAATAAATAATTGAATACAATAATGTTAGCGTCTCTGAAAAAGATTCCAACAAGAAAAATTTAATTTTTTAACTGAAACTACTTAAAAAAATTATTTAAAGTTGATTGACTTATGAGGTTTCTCGACCAAACGGAAAAGACAGTTATAAAACCATTGTTTTTTTAAATGTTTCCACTCAAATCATTTATCACACTGATAAAATGAAGTATAAAATATGTATTTGAACTCTGAAACTCAGAAATTACAAAAAATTATAATTAATTTAAACATTTTAATTAGTCTTATAACAGTCAACAATAAAACAACATTTGAAATTAATTTCCCAAAAAAGCGCGAATTTTAAATTAAAAAAAAAAATTATTTCTGTAAAACTAAAACTGCAAATGTTTATTTGAGTCATTGACTTATGGGGTATCTCAATTAAATGAAATTGCTGTCACCCCGTTAATTTTTTTTTTAACGCTGATTCGATGCATATTTTTTTTGATTTCTATGGAGGGATATCCAAAGAACCCAAAAATACAAAAAACCCAATTTCGTAAAAAACATATGACTGATGGGGTTTCTTAAATAAACGATTCAGTTACCTTTAAGTTGACAGTAAATTGTATGTAAACTTGAGTTCAATTTGACTACAAGTGTTGCTGTCAGACAATGACGTTATGTTAATGACGTTAAAGTTTCACTTCAAATTGACGGCAGTCGATTTGCATCAACTTGCACGCAAGTATTATCCAGCCATGGCTTGCCAGAAACTTGTCGTTAAGTTAGCCTTAAATGTTTCACTGCAGAACTTGCTAAGTAATATTGTATTTAGAGTGTGGCTATCAGGGAACTAAATTTAAAATTATATTTCTGGGACCATTTTTTATTAATGACTTCTTGGAATATGGAATTTCTAAGTCTATTTTCCCTTAGATTCTTATTCGGTTATTGAACTTGACATCTAAAAAAATTTCTGGAGAATCGACAAAATTATTTACTGCCTCGAAACAAAAAATCAAGTCTGTTATTACCTGCCTTTCAGATAATTTAATGATCCCCAGCTGGCCTTCACATCAACTTACCACTACACCTTTTGTCTTCCAATACTTGACTATACACTTGATAAATAGATTCTAAACTACTGATATTAATTAGATGATGACAATAATATGATTAAATTTAAAATTTTATTTGCAGAGAATTGTTTGGCGAAGGTCTACATTGGGCCGGTTGTGCGATGATCGTTTTATTGGGACAGCAGAGACGGTTCGAAGCTTTAGATTTTTGCTATCATATCTTACGAGTCCAGAGAGTTGACGGAAAAGATGAAAATGTAAAAGGAATAGTAAGTATATTAATTACTTTAATTATTGTTCATTAATTATTCTGTAACATTTCATCAGAGGACGAAAAAATAACAATTAAATTTTTTTTTTTAGCATCTGAAACGGATGGTCGATCGTATAAGACGATTTCAAGTATTAAACTCCCAAATATTCGCGGTATTAAACAAATATTTAAAGAGCGGCGACAGTGATTCAACGAGTGTTGAACATGTCCGCTGTTTTCCACCGCCAATTCATCCGTCACTCGCTCACACACAACAGCATTATCACGCACCAGAGTATTTACGTCAAATAAATAATCCGTAGGATAATAAATACATAATTAATTAATAAACTAATTAAATGAATAACTTTTTTTACTTAATATTTAACAGATTACAGTAAAAAAAGTAAATACACAAAAAATATTTAAACTATTGCTTGATAATTTATATAGAAAAAAAAATAACTTAACGTAAGATATGATTTATAAATTAATCTATTGCCTGAAGAAATCATTTTATACAAATTTATTATTAATAAAACATTTTGTAAATAATTATAATATTAAATATAAATTAATGATTTAAATACTGCTATTAATTAAAATTTTTTACGTCAACGGATTCAAAATTTTCAGTTGACATTTCAATACTGCTCTTACGATTTAGTATTATATGTTCTACTTTTCGCGGCAATAAAACTCCTACTAA
Source organism: Microplitis mediator (assembly GCF_029852145.1). Classification (NCBI taxonomy): domain Eukaryota; kingdom Metazoa; phylum Arthropoda; class Insecta; order Hymenoptera; family Braconidae; genus Microplitis; species Microplitis mediator. The sequence goes on from NC_079979.1 coordinate 15,215,384, forward strand.
TGTTGACGGCATACTTCGAATAGCTTCTCCAGCGTCATGTCTCTCCCTTCTTTCATCGCCTGATTTATATACTTTCAACTTTTTATTTACATGCACCGCTTGTATATGTTTACTCAGTACCGATTTAAATGTGAATGTCTTCTTACATAAATCACATTCGAATAGGACACTCTTTTCGTGCTTCGTCCTAATGTGATAGTTCAATTGATTTGAATGACAGTAACTTTTATTACACTCCTCGTATGGACAAGCGATAAGTTTGCCTTCATGGGTTTTTAAATGTCTTTTCCATTGGTTTTTATGTAAAAATTTCTTCTTACATACATTGCATTGATGTTCTGTAAAAAAAAGTCAATACTTAAAGCCAATAATATCACAATAATTAATTATAATATCGACATTCGCGGTAAAAAAAAGTGTCAATTTTACAAGCAAAAAATAGGAATGAATTATTTTTTAAAAAATATCCATTCATCACGGGTATTATGGACAATTAATTCGTTAATTAATCAAAACATTAATTTTTAAAACGACCTTTCGTCACTATAATATTAGTGTGAATGTAGCAGACATCAGACAAATTTAAAACTATAAATAAATAGAGTAAATAATATAAAAAATGCATTTATTGATTTTTAAATTTTTCAAATGCACATTTTTTTAAATTTAATTTTATTAATTATTTACTCTATTTATTAATAATTTTAAATTTGACTGTCTGCTACATTCACACTTATACTATAATTGTGACTTGTACTCAAGTTAAAATTTAAATATACGGTCATTTACCAAAAACTTCAGCGCTTTACAATAGAGAATTAATTGCAGCATTTCCGATTTTCTTACACCAATTAATAATTTTTCTAATGAATTTACAGAGTAGGGTAAGAGCACGAGTACCCAGCCCTAAACCAGTAGCCAGCCACCCCATGTTAAATTATATCTATATATATTTTGAGTCAATTTTAAAGTATATGACCGGCTGGGTACTCGTGCTCTTACCCTAATTAAACTACTAATCAAGTTTAAGGGCATTCGCAGACAGTGCCTCCGAGTTATTAAAAACTTTTAATGACTCAACTGTCACAAGCTTTAAAAATTTTACTAATTGATAAATAAAAAATTAAAACCTTATTTGAAAAAAGGACAATTTAGTAGTAATTAATTAATCAATTAGGTGTCCATAATACCCGTGATGAATTTGGATATTTACATATTCTGGACGTGATCAAAGAAAAAAATTTTTTAAAAAATTTTAAGACAGAAATTCTTGATTTTTTTTACTGAAGTCGATAATTGTTGAATAAAAAAAAAATTACCCTTTGGATGATCCTTAGAATGTTTTCGTAACTCGATGAAAGTGTCGAAGATCAGATTACAATTTGCCTTAGGGCATTCATACTTAGTACCGTGTGACTTTTGGTGTCTACTTAATTTACTCATGTTTTTAAATTCACGATCGCAGTACTTGCACTTCAACCACTGGCCATTGTGAAATGCCATGTGCTCATCGTATTTGTATTTTTTACGAAAATTCATTTTACATTCATCACAAGACAAACGATCTTTGTTTCCGTGCACCCGTCGATAATGTTTTACTAGATTTTCACGGCTTTTCAATGTCAAGTGACATGAGCCGCATCTATACAAAATTATTGTACTGAAATTATTAGAGATTAGTCTTAAAATTAGTATACTATATAATTATGCACACTTACACAACAGCTTCATGAATGGACTTATGACTCAATAAGTGTCGTTTTAAATGTGACGATGTCGTGTAACTTTTGTTGCATTTTTCAAAATTACATTTGTAAGGTCTCTGAAATTTTTAAAAAATTTTTAATTAGATGTGACAGCATCAGCATCAGGGAGAGACAATTTTATATTTTAAATTAACGGCTTGACTAAAATTTTTGACAATTTATATGAAGGATTTTTAAAAATGAGTGTGGATGTAACTGCCCAAGTAGCACACTTGAATGGTTTATTTGAGAAACCCCATAAGTCATGTTTTTTACGAAATTGGGTTTTTTGCATTTTTGGGTTCTTTGGATGTCCCTCCATAGAAATCAATAAAAATATGCATCAAATCAGCGTTTAAAAAAAAATTAACGGGGTGACAGCAATTTCATTTAATTGAGATACCCCATAAGTCAATGACTCAAATAAACATTTGCAGTTTTAGTTTTACAGAAATAATTTTTTTTTTTAATTTAAAATTCGCGCTTTTTTGGGAAATTAATTTCAAATGTTGTTTTATTGTTGACTGTTATAAGACTAATTAAAATGTTTAAATTAATTATAATTTTTTGTAATTTCTGAGTTTCAGAGTTCAAATACATATTTAATACTTCATTTTATCAGTGTAATAAATGATTTGAGTGGAAACATTTAAAAAAACAATGATTTTATAACTTTTTTTCCGTTTGGTTGAGAAACCCCATAAGTCAATCAACTGTAAATAATTTTTTTAAGTAGTTTCAGTTAAAAAATTAAATTTTTCTTGTTGGAATCTTTTTCAGAGACGCTAACATTATTGTATTCAATTATTTATTTATTATTTTAATGTCAAGTTTTTCCAAAAAAATGTTTTTTGTGTTTCCTGAAAAATTTTGTTTTCTTGATTTATGGGGTTTCTCAAATAAACGATTCACTTGTCTTTGAGACATCTATCAGATATCAGTTGTTATGCTACTTTTTGACATATGGATAAGGCACCGATATGTTGACAAAACGATCAGAAATTTATGTCACCGAAAAAAAAACTACTGAAAAGACTTAACACACGTGACAACAAAAAGTAAATTACAAATAGTGGTAAAATAAGTCATCTAAATGACTTCCTAATTGAAATAAGACAGGAAACACAACACCACTCGTCCCTGTCTCCAGAACCAACATTTGCATGTCGTATTTATACCAAAAAAGGTGACTTTTAGACAAAAAAAAATTTGTCTTATCCTTTTAAAAGACATCTTAAAGTTGACTCTGTCCCTGATTAAAAGAAACGATTCGAAACGAGTTGCAATGTTAAATGCGCATAAGAAAGGCGATTCAAAAGTATTCAAATTCATTAAAAAGTATTCAAAAATTTTTTTTTCTAATCGTTTTAAATTGTTTCTTTTAATAAGGGGTGCTACTTGGGTGACAAGTGGGAATTTTTTAAATTTTCAAATAAATAAAATGTAAGTATAATAAAAATTTTAAAATGCGTATTCAGATAAATGAAAAATCCATACATGCATTTTTAAAAATTTTCTAGTTTTTTAAAAATGTTTGTTTTAATATAAAATTTATACTTCTCCAGTGTGTTGACGAAGATGCCACAGCAGACGTGATGGTTTTTTAAATGATCTATCGCAACCGTCAAATGTACATTTATGTTTTAAATTTGAATTCTTTTTTTCAAAAAAACTTATATCATCATCAATATCATTATCATCTTCATCATTATCGGTACCATCGTTATCGTTTTCAACATTCTTACATTGATCATCATTTTGATTCAGAGCACTGTCATCATTATCAGTTTTGTCTTCTATTTCAGGAATTTCTGATTTTATATAAACAACTTCTGTTTCATTGTCACTAGTTTGACCCATTTTTATAATAAATAATATTTTTTAAAATTCAAATTAAAAATTTATTCTACTTGTCGTACTAGAGAAACAAAAATTATTGAAATGGTCAAGTTATAAAATCACTTGTGAATTAAAATAATTGACACTCGTTTTTTATATAAAATAGTTGCAATAATTAATTATCAATAACTAAACCATTGAGCGCATGGTTGCTAGATAGCAGATAGCAGATGGCTAAAAAATAGCGCGACCCCGCGGAAAAATTACAAACTAAATTTAACTGATACTGAAGTTAGCCATAAGTGTGAATGTAGCAGACGACATCAGACAAATTTAAAATTATAAATAAATAGAGTAAATAATTTAAAAAATTACATTTAAAAAAATTTGTCTGACGTCTGCTACAGTCACACTCATAAGTTAGCTGACGTTTAATAATTTTTGAATTTTTTTAAAAACGATAAATTATAAAAAAACGTATTTATAAAATTATGACCCTGAAGTTAACAGACAATCAGCAATTTTTGGATTTTTATTTTCAACATTCGATTACAAAAAAAAAAAAAAATACACATGTAGAAAATTCAAAAAACTATAAGTGCAATTTTTTAGAATATTTTTTTTTTTATGATCCGTCGATTTAAAAAAAAAATCTAAAAATTATCAGACGTTGGCCAACTTCAGTATCATAAAAAATTGTACCTATGGCTTTTTTAATTTTCTATAAGTGCATATTTTTTGTTTTTTTTTTATTTTGTAATTAATTTGTTGAAAAAAAAAAACCCAAAATTTTTTTAATGTCTGCTAATTTCAGGATGATAATTTTAAAAATATTCAAAAATACTAAAAATTGCATAGAAATGTTCGTTTTCAAAATTTTGTTCTTTTAAAATAAAGAAAAAAAACATCTAAATTGTAATTAGAAAAAAATATTAGACTAAGTCCTAGATCCTCAGAAATAAATGTTGAATAAACCACAAAAAATAAATAATTATAATTCCGAAGTTAGTAGACAGTTAAAAATTTTTGGATTTTTTTTCGTTCTTTTGAACAAATCCATTACAAAATAAAAAAAAACTAAAAATATACACTTGTAGAAAATTGAGAAAAATTGCAGGTGCAATTGTTTTTTTTTATAATTTATCGTTTTTAAAAAAATCCAAAAATTATTATGAGTGTAAATGTAGCAGATATGCGACAAATTTTAAATTAAAAATAAACGAATAAAACAATAAAAAATATGAATATAAAAAAATTCACACACTGATTTTCAAATTTTATAAATGCGCATTTTTTAAATTTTATTCTTTTTACATTTAATTCACTTATTTCAAAATATTTTAAATTTTAAATCGTCAGCTACATTCACATTCATCAGACATACAATTTTTTAATTGCATATAAAAAAATAAAATAATAAAATTAAAAAAAATACGTGCACTGTATTTTGAATTTTCTGAACGTGAATTTTTTTTATTTTTATTTTATAAACATTCTAATTTATTATTTCAAAATTTAAAAAATTGTCCAATGTCCGGTAACTTTGTTGTCTCAAACTTATTAGACGTCTTCTGACTTCACCATTAAATAATTTCAAAAAAATTGAGTTCTCACGTTCTCTAAATAAAATTCAAATTAATTTTGACCCAATCCTGCTTTTTGACAAAATTTTTCCCCATAAATTCTTAAAATATCTTTGAAACTCGTCTTCGTCTCGCCTTCGCGCGAAAATTTAAACTGACTTCCAGCGCGCGAAATTCAAAACCCAAAAACCAGCAGATGCCTCTGTTTCTTATTTCTCAACTTCGACACCTAGAGACCTCACTAGCAACCTAAGCCGGAGTTTAGCTAAAGGGTTAAGGGTTCGTCCAACTAATAAAGTAATCCCAAAAATTACATCCTCACCTATCACCCTCACTAAAAATCCATTTCCCTGTCAGCGAATAAAAATATTTAAAAAAGTAAATAACAAAATACTTAAAATACACAAATCAGTTTATCATAAAATAGTTTCTCATGCGCGTGTGTAATTAATTAGTGAATAAATTCGCGTGCATGCGTGCGTGTCACTCCACACTCTTCAATCTACAATATTAAAGATATATCGGGGCGTGTACATACATAATAATTTATAATTATAATAAAATAATTATAAATTTAATAATTATTTTATAAATAATATCAATAATGTTTATTATCAATAAATATATATAATAATATATAAATGTTACTATGTGATTAGTGTGTTAACAAAAACAAAAGTGTCTGTATGTTTTGTGATCGCGCGCATGTTCAGCTTATCGCCATTTTGTAGGTGAATATTACCATCCTAGCTTTTTTTTTTATTAACTCACATCTACATACAACTCAACAAAAAAAAAACTTTCAAGAAAAGTATATTACATTATTTTAAAATATATATCTAGTATTAGAAATATATGATAAATTAACTGTTGTAATTTTCAGATAATTTAAATTCTGTTAATTTATTTACGGTGATTTTAGTCCTTGTTATTGTTGTGTGCTGGGCGAGATTTATGAACGTCAATTGTAACGCAAGTTGGTGCGAGTAGAGGGACAATTAAATTTTTTTTTCTTTTCCTCTTCTCTACGAGGAATCTACTCTAGTTTATAATTTTTTATCTACTTATCAATCCAATTATTTTACTTTAAATATTAATTAGTAATTAATGTCTCCGTTGACGTGCGTTGTCTTGTTAAGTATCAGGTCACTACAATTTAAATAAAAAAAGTTAAAGTGAAATTTAGTAAAAAAATAATTTGCGGTCGATGAATTCGCGGCCAATGCCATGGCCATTGATTTTTGATCAAAAGTTTTATTTATTTTAATAACTAATTACACTTGTTAAATATTTATGATCCACGAGTGTCAATGTACCAGACATCAGACAAATTTTAAATTATAAATAATTTTAAAAATAAGTTTTTCAAAAAATGCACATTAATTTTTTAATTTTTTAAATGTGCATTTTTTAAAATTTAATTTTATCAATTATTTACTCTATTTATTAATCATTTTAAATTTGATGTCTGCTGCATTCACTCATTATGATTCTGAAGTCAGCAGACAATTAAAAATTTTTCTAATTTTTTTTTTTTAAATTTAGTTTTAAAAAATTAAAAAAATACACATGTTGAAAATTAAAAAAAATATAAGTGCATTTTTTTTTTTATTTATCGTTTTTAAAAAAATTCAAAAGTTGATAGACGTTAGCTAACTGCAGTATCATAAATATTTAGTAGTAATGACACTTGTTTAAATTTTAAAATATGTTTCTTAATAAAAATAATAATAATAATAATAATAATAATAATAATTATTATTATTATTATTATTATTTGAATTTATAATTAAATATATTTGTTTACTTGTAGGTAAAACAATCTAGTTAATTAGAGGATGGACTGACATGAGCTCACACGAGGCACAAGGTAAAATTCTATGAACTCACGTGGTGGTGCTGTTGTCGGTGGCGGTGGTGAACCATCGGGTAATAAACCTGATAAGTGATAGAAAAAAAAAATAGATAAAATAAAATAAAAGTGACGGACAATAAATATTGTACGTACTTATAATAAATTACTATGCCAGCAGTACCGAGACCCGGTAGTCTCAAGGACCCTGAGATTGCCGAACTATTTGAAAAAAATGACCCGGAAAAAATATTTGAAGACTTGCGTGAAATCGGACATGGAAGCTTCGGTGCAGTTTACTACGCGAGGTGTTCGCTCACCAAAGAAATTGTTGCTATTAAAAAAATGTCCTACCTCGGCAAGCAGACTGTCGAGAAGTGGCAGGATATTCTCAAGGAAATAAGATTTCTGAGACAGCTTAATCATCCGAACACCATTGAATACAAAGGATGTTATTTGCGTGATCATACAGCATGGGTAATTTATTTATTGCTGATTGTAATTACAAATCGACTTTCTAATTAGCAAATTGTCTGGCTTAATATTTTTTAGGAGGTGATTCTGGTCAATTTTCTGATGAGGTAAAAGACCTAGTACCCGTTCAGGGAACTAGTACTCGATCACTTCATGAATTTGCATAGATATATTTAGTAAATACAGATATATAAATACATGAGTGATCGGGTACTAGTTCCCTGATCGGCTATTGGGTCTCTTACCTTAGTAATAGCCAGAATCAATATTATTTGAGTATGTAGACAGAAATATTCTACATATTCGTCGTCTTTCTGGGTAAACCTTGTAACTACTTTGTTTTCATAATTAAAATTATGAGTGAAAAACATTCTCTAGTACTGCAGTTGCCTAAAAAAAGCTTAAAATTTTAATAATTATAACAGAATGTTCGAGAGACTTTTGAATTTTAATATTTCCATTAACGCACGAGTAACAGAATAGATATTTTGAGACAACTACGAGATTCACATAGAAAGGGGACGATATATTAGGTATGGAATTGATTTTTAGACGAAAAAAACTTTTTTTTCGTTTAAATGATGTACCTGAAGATCGGAACGTTTGTTGCGCAACGAAAATGAAAAAAAAATCATGTAATTTGACTTGAGGAGTTGGGGGTTGCCTGCAATTTTCGACTGACATACGAAACATTTCAGAAATCTAGATCCAGTAGATTTTTTACTTTTCATTTCGTTCTGATCTTCAGGTACATCATAAATGGAGGATTTTATGAAATGGAGTTTGACAATTTGCTAATTAGAACGTCGATATAATTGATTATAAAATATAAATTAATTATTATTTGTTGTTTTTGTCTGTTGTCTAGCTGGTAATGGAATACTGTCTCGGTTCGGCTTCTGACATAATAGAAGTCCACAAACGTCCGTTAAAAGAAGACGAGATTGCAGCAATATGCGAAGGAGTATTACGCGGATTACATTACCTCCACTCGCTGGGTAGAATACACCGTGACGTAAAAGCTGGTAATATTTTATTGACTGAAAATGGTACTGTTAAACTCGCAGACTTTGGTTCCGCGAGTATCAAATGTCCAGCGAATAGTTTTGTCGGCACTCCATACTGGATGGCGCCGGAAGTTATTCTTGCTATGGATGAAGGACAGTACGATGGAAAGGTTGACGTTTGGTCACTTGGAATCACGTGTATCGAATTGGGTAAGGTTCGTTTTGTTTATTTTTTTTTTTTAACGCCACTTTCATCTACAAGGTATCAACATATATTTATATATATTTATTTAAACGTCGCAATGCCTTGGACGGGTATTTTATTGTTATAATTATTTCAGCGGAAAGAAAACCACCGTATTTTAATATGAATGCTATGAGTGCGCTTTATCATATCGCGCAGAATGATACACCGACGTTAAACTCACCGGATTGGTCCGATGTCTTTGGATATTTTGTTGAAGTTTGTTTAACTAAGAGTCCAAATGAACGACCTTCGTCTGGTACATTACTTGGAGTAAGTATTTTATTATTGTTTTTATTATTTTGTTTATTTAATTTATTCCACGATCTTATATATTTTTTGCAATCAAGGGACCACGGCTTTACTGATCTAGTTTAATTGACATCTTTTATTGCATTTCGGGTAACGTTTTGTTAAAAATTTTTACATCATACCCATATCTAAATCATAAAATGAATGAAAAAATATATATATAAAGAATAAAATGATGTATGATGTTTGGTTTCAAAAAGTGTTAACTTACTTCATATAAAGGGTGGATGTCTATTACACAGATGCCTATGACGCAGATGTATTGATGATCCAGATCCCGAATATTTGGATCCCGAGTATCCGAATTCTTATGGAACAGATTCCTGATGACACGGATTGACTTTCTTACTTACTGACCGTAAATTTTAAATCGAAAAGAAAATGGTGGATTCAAGAATTTCTATAGAAAGTTTATAGAAAATCAGGATTTCCAACGTCTAAAAAAAACCTATAGAAAATTTTGAATTCAATATTTTCTTTTTGATTTAAGATTTACGGTCAGTAAGTAAGAGTGTAAATCTGTGTCATCAGGATCTGGGTGATTGATTATATGTATCATCGGGGCTGTGTAATGGGAATCTAGATATTTGGGATCTGAATCATCGGGACCCGGATCATCAACACTCCTGCGTCATCGGAATCTGTAATCGACATATGCCCCTTATAATTTTATTTCTTATATTTTTTTATATATATTTTATACTATACATAAAATTTCGCCGAGGTATAGAATTTAAAAGAATTTCTTACAGTTGTTATCAATTAGGAGTTAAGGGCATTCTCCGACAGAGCCGTCCCCACTTTTTAAAATATTCAATGACCTTGAACTGTCATAACAGTATTAAAATTTTATTAATTAATTGAAAAAAGGGCAACGCAGTTACAATTTCGCCGAAATATAGATTTTTAAAAAAATAACTCATAGTTAAAATCAATGAAGAGTTAAACGAAATTTATTAAATAAATTTTATCCTAAAAAATTTTACATTCCAAATTATAAAATTGACATAAAGATTTTACTGAAATTTATTTAACAACTTTTGTTTAACTCCTAATTGATATCAACTGAAAATAATTTTTTTTTAAATCTGTCTCGGCGAAATTGTAACTGCGTTGCCCTTTTTTCAATTAATGCTTAAACTTTTTTTAAATTAATTATCAAAATTTTAATACAGTCATCACAGTTGAAAGTCATTGAATATTTAAAAAAAATGGGGGCACTATTTGAAAATGGCCTTAAACGAAATTTGTTGGATAAATTTTAGCCTACAAAATTTAAAAATTCAAATTATACTGACATAAAAATTTTACTGAAATTTTCAAAATTTCGTTTAACTTCCAATTGATATCAATTGTAAGTTACTTTTTTTAAATCTATACCTTAGCGAAATTGTCTTTTTTTCAAATAAGGTTTCAATTTTTTTTTAATCAATTGATAAAATTTTGATACGCTGATGACAATTGTCATTGAAAATTTTTAAAAAGTCGGCACTGTCTGAGAATGCCCTTGATCACATATGGATATGAGAATATAAAAAACTTTTTAACGAAGCATCCGAAATTCAATAAGATGTCAATTAAACTAAATCAGCAAAGCCACAGTCCCTTCATTAAAAATAAATTATAATTTATTATAAATATTAATAAAATTATTTATTTATTAGCATCCATTTGTAACACGTACACGTTCCCCTCAAGTTTTAATTGATTTGATTCAACGAACAAAAGCAGCAGTACGTGAATTAGATAATTTAAATTATAGAAAAATGAAAAAAATATTAATGATTGATGCTTGTGAAACTGAAAGTGCTGCTGGTGATGCTGATGGTGTGTATTTGCATTTACATTTATTTATTTATCTATATTTTAGTAACTTATCAGTTAAATTAATTGTAGATACACCTGATGAACAAACAGGTGGTGACAGCAGTAAAAGTAATTCGATAACATCCGAGCACTCGATTCACTCAATGGGTGTATCCGCAAGTTCACAAAGTTCATCAACAAATAGCCTGCCACTGCCGAATGCTGATTCAAATGATTTTTCATCTGGGTCCGTTCGTAATCGTCACAAAGTAACGGGTGTCACTGCCAATTTAATAGAACATGGTGCCAATAATTTTGCCACAATCCGTACGACATCAATAGTTACTAAGCAACAGAAAGAACATATGCAAGAAGAAATGCACGAGCAAATGAGCGGGTACAAGCGTATGCGACGCGAGCATCAGGGCGCGCTCGTTAAACTTGAAGAGCGTTGCAAAATGGAGGTCGAGTCACACAAACAATTGTTGGACAAAGAGTACGAGACTTTGTTGCAACAGTTTAGCAAAGAACTGGAGAAGTTACAGTTCAGGCACTTGCAGGAGTTAGAACGTAAGTTGAAGCAGAATCAAAATGCCGAGAAGAAATTACAGAAAGAAATAATTGGCCGTCAGGAGGCTGATCGTAAAGCACTCGAGACACAACAGAAACGCGAGTACAAGGCTTACAAAGAACGATGGAAGAAAGAATTGTCTCAGGATGAAGTAACACCCAAACGTCAGCGTGACGCGACATTGCAAAGCCAGAAGGATAATTTGAGGCAGATGGAAGCTCAAGAAGAGCAGCGACTTGCTCGTGGGCAACGCGAGTATCTTGATCTTGAGATACGCAAATTTCGTAGAAAAAAATTGCTGATATTTCATAGTCTTGAGCAGGAGTTGTTGCGCGAGGAATTAAATAAACGGCAACAGCAATTGGAGCAAGCGCATGCTATGCTGCTGAGGCATCATGAGAAAACTCAGGAGCTGGAGTATCGGCAGCAGCGGGCTGTACATTCTTTGAGAGAGGAACAGATACAGCGGCAACATGCCACTGAGTTGTGTAATCAACAGGATTATATGCAGCGTGCGGAGCGTGATTTGAGAAAAAAACATGCCCTTGAATTAAAACAACAGCCCAAGAGTTTGAAACAAAAGGAAATGCAGATTAGAAAACAATTCCGTGAGACGTGTAAGATTCAAACGCGTCAGTACAAAGCGCTCAAGGCACAGATTTTACAGACAACTCCAAAAGATGAACAGAAAACAGTAATTAAGAAATTGAAGGAGGAACAGCGACGCAAGCTCGCGTTGTTGGGTGATCAGTATGAGCAGAGCATCGCTGAGATGCTGCAGAAACAGAGCATCAGACTAGACGAGTCCCAGGAGGTTGAGTGTCATCATCTGAAAGAACGGCTTAATTATGAGCTGGAGATACTGATGGCGTATCAGTCGAAAAATAAAATGCAAGCTGAGGCACAGAGAAATCGTGAGCGTCGCGAGTTAGAAGATCGTGTTTCTGTAAGACGGGCTTTGCTTGAACAGAAAATGGAACTTGAAACTCAGGAGTTTTTACAGGAACGCAGTGAGAGAATACGTTTGTTGCATGAAAGACAGGAACGTGAGTTGCAGCAGTTTGATGACGAGAGCGCAAGAATTGGTTTTAGGTATTTTAATTAAATTATTAAATTATTCAAGTAATTAAGTGGTTTATTTATTTATTAATGATATTAATTAATTACTGAGTCGTCTCTGTGACAAAAAAAAAATTAATTAAAAATATGATGACCAGGGTACGAAAGTTTTTGCTCAACATTAGGAATAAAAGAAAAGAATTTGACAGCAAGACCATCAGCAAGACAATTGAATCGTTTATTTGAGAAACCCCATAAGTCGAGAAAACAAAATTTTTCAGGAAACACAAAAAACATTTTTTTGGAAAAACTTGACATTAAAATAATAAATAAATAATTGAATACGATAATGTTAGCGTCTCTGAAAAAGATTCCAACAAGAAAAATTTAATTTTTTAACTGAAACTACTTAAAAAAATTATTTAAAGTTGATTGACTTATGGGGTTTCTCAACCAAACGGAAAAAAAGTTATAAAATCATTGTTTTTTTTAAATGTTTCCACTCAAATCATTTATTACACTGATAAAATGAAGTATAAAATATGTATTTGAACTCTGAAACTCAGAAATTACGAAAAATTATAATTAATTTAAACATTTTAATTAGTCTTATAACAGTCAACAATAAAACAACATTTGAAATTAATTTCCCAAAAAAGCGCGAATTTTAAATTAAAAACAAAAATGATTTCTGTAAAACTGAAACTGCAAATGTTTATTTGAATCATTGACTTATGGGGTTTCTTAATTAAATGAAATTGCCTTTACCCCGTTAATTTTTTTTTAAACGCTGATTTGATGCATATTTTGATCGATTTCTATGGAGGGATATCGAAAGAACCCAAAAATGCAAAAAACATGACTTATGGGCTTTCTCAAACAAACGATTCAATTGTCTTGTTGATTGTCTTATTGAAATATTTTTTTCATAGCCTCAATTTCGACGTTTTTTTATGACATTCGATATTTGAATATATCTTTTAATTTAATTCATATGAATTTCACTCGCGAACGTCATTTTGATACAGGGGAATTTGCGCGAATTCTTTTTTTTATTCTTATTGTTGAGCACAAACTTCCGTACCGTCATCACAGATGACATTAAAAATATAACGGAACTGCATAATTACTTGTTACGTCAAAAAATTACTGGTTTTATCAGATTATTAATAATGACAATTATTTTACAGTGCACTAGCAATAGCCGAAGCATCAAAAGAATCTTATCCAGACGATGACAGTCTAAGTGGTTCCATGTTGAGTTTAGCTCACAGCAATAGCTCTACATCTTTTCCTCCCAATAGTCTTTAATTATTAAAATTAAAATTAATATTAATAACATTTAAATAAACATTAACATTATTATTATTATTAATACAATAATTATAAATATATAATAATAATAATAACTACAATCAACATCTTATGGATATAAGACATGTCTCCAAACGAGCCCACGTGACATTAATTTTAAAAATAATATAGAAGACTACGTAAGTTTTAATGTATCAAAAAATTTTTTTTAATTTTATCAATACTGTCAATGGCTAAGGTTTCCAGTAAAGATAGTATATATATATATAGATATAGATATATATACAGAAAAAAAGGATTTTTTTACCCAGAAAATTTTTACTTGCCCCGAAAATTTTTTTTTTATTATGAATTGGAATTAAAAATTTTCTTGGGGCGTAAAAATATTTTCTTGAGGTGAAAAGAAAATTCTCGAGCCAAGAAATTTTTTTATTGTCTTAAGAAAAATTTTATTTTCATTTTTTAATGCAAAGATTTTCTTGGGGCGTGAAAATATTTTCTTGAGGTGAAAAGAAAATTCTTGAGCTAAGAAATTTTTTTTTAATCCCAAGAAAATTTTTATTTTCATTTTCAAAATGCAAAATTTTTCTGGCGCCAAGAAATCTTTTTTTTTCTGTATATATGTAGTATATATATAATATATATACTTCCTCATACAACAAACGCCCATTTTCATTTACATTTCTTATTTAAAAAAAAAAATTACTAAATTATTTACCTCAATTTATCATTCCCCATTAAATTTTGTATCTTATACTCGATAATTTTTAAAATTAATCACCAAATTGTGACATTTATCATTATTATTTTATTTAAAAATCAAAAGCTTAAGCGCTTTAACGAAATAAAGCAACGATTTTAGTTAACTACTTTAATTAATTAATTAAAATTAATAAAAATCAGTAAACTAATGATTTAAATTTAAATTTGTCTTTAAGTGAAATTAAAATAAATATATTTTTTCCATGATAAATTAAAATACTTAAATTTGATGTCACAATCTGCTGATTAAATGACGTAAAAAAAAAAATAAAAATTATAATTATAATAACCATGTAAATAATTTATAATTAATTTAAAGTATCAATTGATTAAGAGCTAGTGTATGAAAGTCGAAGGGAATAATAATAATAATTAAATATAATTAATAATAATAATAATTGTTTACACATGATAACATTAATAATTAAAAACAAAATAATATTTATATAAATATATAATTATATTTAATTATTTGTCATTTGGCTAAAGATTTATTTGGTACAGCGACCATATTTTTTAGGATCTGCTCCAATAATATTATATATTAATAATAATAATAATAATAATAATAATAATAATAATAATAATAATAATAATAATAATAAATTAATTAATTAATTAATATCTAAAAAATTAACATTTGTTTGTATTATAAAGGATCGCTACGAGTATATCAACCATTAAATAGATTAATAATTAATGACTTCGGTAACAAAACATAATTAATTACTAGAAAATATTAAATATAATCAGTAATAGTAATTAATAGTTTAATTAATTGATAAATATTATTTTATATTATTATTATAATAATAATAATAAATAACATTATTGCACTTTGCTATTATTGCCGATAATAAGTTTAGTAAAATAAAAAAAAAAATAAAAATGAAACATAATTTTTTAATTGTTGGCATTTTAAAATATTCGGTAGACTTAATTTAAATATTAGATTATTTAAACAAAATAATAATTATTATAATTAATAAGTAATTAAAATTTAAATGAAGCTTAAATGTTTTTTATCCAAAGCACGATTAAATAAAAAAAGGGAGTAATGCATCCGCTGGGCGTATGATTATAAGTACACTGTAAAAAATTAGTGGAGTGAACATGAAGTCAATCTGGAGTTAATACGGAGTGGATGACTTTTTATTTATTTTATACCCTCGGAGTTAAATTTATTACGAAGGGAAGTTCAATTTAATATTTAAATTCCGGTTTGAAGTTAAATTTACTCCTAAAAAGAGTTTACTTTAATATCAAAACTCCGAATCAGAGTCAATGCGGATTTAGATAAAATCAAGACACTCCGCTTAGAAAACTGACTCCTTATTTACTCCAAGACTCCGAGTAAATACGGAGCAGATGACTCTTTATTCATTTAATCCCTTCGGAGTAAATTTAACTCCTAAAAAGAGTTTACTTTAATATCAAAACCCCGAATCAGAGTCAATGCAGCTTTAAATAAAATCACTCCGCTGAAAAAACAAGCTCCTAAATAAGGAATAAATAACTCCGAGACTCTGAGTGAACATGGATCGGATGACTGTTTATTTATTTGATCCCCTCGGAGTTAATTTAACTCCTAAAAAGAATTTACTTTCATATCAAAACTCCGAACCGGAATCAATGCGGATTTAAATAAAATCAAGACACTCCGCTTAGAAAACTAACTCCTTATTTACTCTTAGACTCCGAGTGAATACGGAGCAGATGACGCTTTATTCATTTAATCTCTTCGGAGTTGAATTCACTACAAAGGGAAGTCCAATTCAATATTCAAATTCCGGTTCAAATTTAAATCATTTCCTAAAAGAAGTTTACTTTAATATTAAAACTCTGAACCGGAGTAAATGCAGATTCAAATAAAATCCAGATCATTTCCCTGAAAAAACAAACTTCTTATTTACTCCGTATGCATACTGATTTTTTTTTACTCCAGACTCTGAGTAAATTAGAATTTAAATAAAATCCGTAATCACTTCCCAATTTTTTACAGTGTAATTATTAATTACTATCAATAATTAATAATAAAATGTTGTTTTTTTTTTAAATTTGCCTTCCACATTGACCATGGGCTCTTCCAAAGGCAATTAAAATTGTCAATTAACATTAAAATTAATGAATAATTATAAAACATTTAAGTAACTAAATAACTATTGTTTTTAAAAGACGATTTAATATACGGATGAGTTTTAAAATGATGAATTTTTTTGTTTAAATTGTAATTTTTCACTAAAATTATTTATAATTATCATTATCATACGTATTTTTAACGCGCGACCAATTTCTTACTCATTAATTATTATTTATAATGCGGTTAATTAAAAATTAAATCGCACATGATCTGAGAGATTAAAAAAAGTAGAAAGGATTGAACACGATGAGATTTTTTTAAATATTTTATTATATTTATTAATAATTAATTATATATTATTATTTACTAATTAATTAGTTGATATTTTATATACCAATTAATATACACATTGAATTGTTAATGCAATTCTTTAATTCAAAATCAAATAAATTTTTTCTGTTTTGTTATTAAGTGTATAATTAGAAATATATATAAAAAAAAATAATAATAAGTATTTGCGTAGTAATTGTGATAAGAATGTTACTTTTAATGACTCGTTTGGATAAATTTAAAAAAGCAATAGCTTTTTTTTAAGCTGCTTTTTTAAAACTGATAAATCATTTTTAACAAAAATAATAATATTTATATATAAATATATATATAAAAAATAATAATTATAAACAATAAAAATTTTATTGAGTAGGTGAAAAATTTGTGGGTTTTAAAATACGACTGTGCATTTCACGTATAAGTGGCACTGTGTAAGCAACACATTCGTCCCATCCTGGTGATCTCCATGCGCTTTCACGAGTTTCTCTTCTTGCTTGTAGATCTTTATAGCCTGATTATTTTAAATAAATATTTTTAATTAATATTTATAAATTAGATACTAAAATTAATGATAAGGACCGGGTGGCCACGAACCGGGAATATCGGGAATTATCAGGGAATTTAATGCAACCGGGAAATATCATGGAAATGTCAGGGAATTTCTAAAAGTATCCGAGTATTAAATTGTAACAGTTCAAAATTAAAAAAATTTTAAATTCTACACTAGTTATAAAAATTAAGAAATTTTAAAAAAATTTCAAATTTTAGAGTGATTTTCAACAGATTATAACTCGAAGGAAAATGGTCATATGACAAAAACAAAAAATTCAAATTGTAGCTTCAAGTGTCTAGTTTTCTGATCTGGTCTTTAAATTTTTTTATTATGTGCGGATCCAGAGTAATCCTAAGAAAACTATCGAAAAAGAAATTTACCAAATTTTTGCTCGTCTTAAAAACGGTCTTTGAGCTTCAATAAATTTTTTTTGATAATTATGATTGATTTTTGATTGCTCCGGAACCGTGCATAATAACAAAATTTTAAAACCCAGATCAGAAAACTAGACACTTGAAGCTACAGTTTGACTTTTTGTTTTTTATTGTACGACCATTTTCCTTCGAGTTACAAACTGTTGAAAATTACTAAAAAATTTGAAATTTTTTTAATATCCCTTAATTTATGTAACCAGTGTATTTTGAATTTATTTAAATCATAAAATTTCGTATTAAATATTTTAACTATACATTTTTAACATCGAATAACCAAAAGTAGGCAATATTAATTTATTTTATTGCCATTTTTTATGGTTTTTTGCATGATTTAATTATCAAATTTAAATATTAAAAATAAAAATATAATAAAAACTTGGAATATCTAAATGATACGAATAAAATTTCTAAATCAGGGAAAAATGTGAAAAACTTAACTGGAAAACCGGGAAATATCAGGGAATTTTGAAATCATTTCTTTGTGGCCACCCTGAAAGAGCTTTTGATCAAAATTATTTAAATGAATTTAAGAGAGACCGAAATTATTATTTTATTTAATTCATTATTTTAATTATTAATAAATTTTGAATTTAAAACTCGAAATTTAAATTATTATAGAATGCAAATTATTAGATTTTTTTTCAGTTCACTCGTAAATACTTTGAAATTTTTTTTAGCAGCAAAAATTTAATGAAATTTTATAAACCGAAATTTTAGTAACCAACAAACTTATGTTGGATAGTAATTAGCTTAAAGTATAAATAATTTATATACAAACGTATTCAAATCCTCTTTACTTTAAGGCGATTACTATCTAGCACAAAAGCTTATGTTTTTTTTTTTTTTTTTCATGGATAAGGTAAGAGACCCAGTACCCGATCAGGGATATAATACCCGATCAATCATGGACTTGTACAGATATATTTAGTAGATATAGATATACAAATATATGAGTGATCGAGTACTAGTTCCTTGATCGGGTACTTATCCAGTCGATACTCTGAAATAGGAGACATTCTCGAAAGTCGGTGCAAATTTGGATGAAGGTCTAAGCCGCTGCTCAATTTCAAAACACAGTAAGCGACAAATTTTTCGAAATCGATTGTTTAGTATTTTTTAGTTCCAGTGGAGTCTTGTGAACATGATCCGATGCATATTTCAAAAATCTTATTTTTGTCAGTTACTGTGTTTTGAAATTGGGCAGCCGTAAGATGTCACTCACTAACGGCACCCAGAATAAAAAAGTTATCACCTTAGGGTTGAAAAGAAAAACAATAACACCCCGAAAATAGATTTTATACAAATATTTCATGAACAAAAAAAAATTTTTAGTTTATTTGAACATTCAGAGTTTCTTTGAACTCCGAATCGGAGTGAATGCGGATTTAAATAAAATCCAGATCACTCCGAAATCTCTCCGCTGAAAAAACAAACTCCCTATTTACTCCGTTTACGGAGTGATTTAAAAAAACTCCGAAACTCCAAGTGGATTCGGATTTAAATAAAATCTGTAATCACTCCAAATTCACTCCCGATTTTTTACAACGTAAGGATGCGCCACTGAAATAAAAAAAAATGTGTACCTATAATCGGACTGCTTATACTCATGTCGCAGCTCTACGTACACATCTTTTTCTACTTCAGTAGTGCATCCTTATATGATAAAAGTTCAATAAGCTTACGCTTCGAAATTTCAAAAATCTATTACGTGTTTTTTTTTATAAATACAAAAAAAATTTCTTATACTTTTTTATATGATTTTTTTCTCTACAACTTTTGTAGGAAAGTTTTGTGCAAATTTTTTTTTGTTTATGAAATATTTTCAAAAAATCTGTTTATGGGTTACGACTTTATTTTGGATGGAGATTGGGATGACATCATAGACCTTCAACCAAATTTGCACCAACTTTCGAGAATGTCTCCTATTTCGGAGTATCGACTGGACTACCAGGTCTTTTACTTTCATTATCAACAGAATACTTACACCAAATATGATGGACATTATAAAGTCTTCCAATCTGTGAAAAGTAACCAGCAAATGCTTCATCATTATTTCTCCTATAATTAATAGCACGTGCCCAATTGTTACCCCACTCAATCATGGTACCAGGTCTTAATCTATAGCTTCTTATCTCATAGATATTTGGGCCCTCACGTTTACCCAGAAGCGGCCAGTAACTAAATGCCAGCAGATACTGCAAGTGCCGTGATCGCAAAAAGTTACCGCGCTCTCGTAATAATCGTTGATAAGACTGAAAAAATAATTATCACCAATGAATCCCTTGGCAGCTAAATTATTATAAATTCAAATTCAGTACTTCATCTTTAGATAACGCTATTTGAGCGCGATCAATACGTTCAAATCCTCCAGTGTACTGCCACAGATGTAAAGCCTGATCAAGATCGCCGACTTCAACAGTCCACGAGCCGACTAATTCGCAATTTAATTCACTCTTCTTGGAATGGATGAGATTTACATTTTCTTTGCTGTAATTTAAATAAACAAGACATGTTATTATTATTTATATATAAATTTTTAATTCATAAATTATAATAATTAATAGTAAATAAAAATTTTGATAATTATACAGAAGGTCTTAACTTAGTTTTTTTTTGTCAATTAAAATCTTTTGATAAAAATTTTTTTTGTTTTCTTACTCGATGACGATAATGAAAAATTAATTAAAATAAATTGTAAGTTTAATTTAAATCCATGAGATAATAATTTATTTTTAAATATTTTTATAAGAAATAAACAAAATATTTTTGTTTTCATTTATTCTTATTATAAATTTAAATAAAATCCGCTTCAAATTTAAATTGATTTTTTTTTAGCAGCTCAATTATCACATGAAAAATTTAAATTTCTCATAAAAATTTTACTATAATTTCTAATGATAAGTTAGCTGACGTCTAATAACTTTTAGATTTTTTTAGTCACGATAAATTATAGAAAAAAAAAAAAAATTGCACCTGTAGCTTTTTCAATTTTTTTCACATGCAAATTTTTATTTTTTTTTTTTGTAATCAATTTGTTGGACAAATTCAAAAATTGTTAAGTGACAATTTTCAGATTTTTTTTTCAACGAATCAAATCCAAAAAAAAAAAAAAAAACTAAAAATATGCACATGTAGAAAATTTAATAAACTCCAGGTGCAATTTTTCAAAATATTGTTTTAAAATTATTTATCGTTTTGAAAAAATCAAAAAATTATTAGACATCGGTTAACTTCAGAATCATTTATTTGACTGTAATTGACATCAGCTGGGTAATAAAAAGTAATTGAACTTATTAGCATGAATGATTAAAAAAAAAATATTAGTCATTGAAAATAGTCATTGCACTTACTAATTAGCGAGATATTTATCAATAGAATCAGGTCGTACATTGTGGGTGTGTAATGCATAAATAACTTCTTTGTCTGACAGCATTCGTGAATGTGATTCTTTGGTAGGTTCTATTTTTCTTACACCAAGTTTACTTAGCCATCCTTCACTTTTGTCTTGACTTAACGGTAATGATCTCGTGATAAATCTTTATCATTAAAAAAAAAAAACAATAATTAGACAATTACTTATGGGTATAAATGTATCAGATATGAGACAATTTAAAAATCTTAAATAAATAAATTAAAATGAAATTTTAAAAAATGCGCGTAATTTTTCAATTATCTAAGTACGGATTTTTAAATTTTTACTCTTACATTTTATTTATTTATTTAAAAACTTAAAAAATTGACAATTGTCAGGCAAATTTACTCATATTTTTCAAATGATTTAATAAAATTTCTTACCGAGATGTTGTTAAAATTGGCAAGTTTCTAACAATTGCCGGCATTGATAATCGTCTTCCTATCACTGATGTCGACATACTTTTTATTTACTAATAATTGTTTATTACTAATATTAATTAATTAAATGCAAGTGGAAGATTTATGTCACTGGTAGAGTACAATATAAATAAATATGTTTACGTTTATAACTAAGTATATAAATAAAAAGTAAAACACCAGAATGTTGAGCAATAGAAACAAATTCGAATGTTTTGGTCTCGTGATGTACGAAAGAGGTTCGGGCTTTGGACTCTGGAGTAGTGGAAATTGAAAACAAGTCGATCAGATGATTTTGATCATGATGATGATGATGATTGGTTTAATACAATGTCCAACTTGAATGCAAGCTCGTCATGGCTGCGATTGATGAGTGGCGCTCCTGGTAAATTTTTTTAAAACTAGTGCTGTCACGTGATTTGAGGTCACGTGACAGATACAAATGGCCGCATGTGATCGTTACTATTTTATGTTCATTTTTATGAGTGTGAATGTGACAGACATCAGAGAATTTATAAATTTTAAATAAATTTAAATAAATAAATTTGAAAAAATGCGCGTACGGATCCTGCATTTATCTACATACGGATTTTGTTTATTTTTATTCTACTTACGTTTTATTTATTTATTTGAAAATTTAAAAAACTACCACTTGTCAGTTACGATCATACTCATTTGTTTTTATTTGAATTTAATGAAATTTTGCGTAAGGAAAAGGGTCCAGTTTCTAACACTAAGTGACAGCTGAGGTTATTTTATGATAATTAATATAAAATTGAATTTAAACAAATAGTATTTTAGAATTTTTAGATAAGGATGAGGGTGAGTTATATATGATACTGAAGTCAGCTGACGTCTAATAATTTTTGAATTTTTTTACAAACGATAAATCATAAAAAAAAAAAATATTTTAAAAAATTGCACTTGTAGTTTTTTTAATTTTCTACATGTGTATATTTTTAATTTTTATAAATTAAATTGTTGAAAAATTTTTAACTGTCTGCTAAATTTAGGATTATAATGAGTGTAAATGCAGCAGATATCAGACAAATTTCAAATTAATTATAAATAGAGTAAATAATTAATAAAATAAAATTAAAAAAAAATGCGCACTCAAAAAATTTAAAAATTAATAAGTGCATTTTTTATAAATATTATTTTTATAATTATTTACTCTACTTATTTACAATTTTAAATTTGTCTAATGTCTGCTACATTCACACTCGTGTAAATGATACTGAAGTTAGCCGACCTCTAATAATTTTTTTATTTTTTTCAAAAACGATAAATTGTAGAAAAAAAAAATACTTCAAAAAATTGCAGCTAAAGATTTTTTAGGGCCAGATTTTCAAACCGGGTTTATTTTTATCCAGGTTTAAATTAACATTGCTAGTATATTTATACATTAATAATATATAGATATTAGGGTGGTCGTTAAAAATTAAATTTTCTCAGACGCCCCATAAAAAGCTTCTTTTCAGTGAAAAAATACGCGAGGAATTTGATTTTTTCGTTTTAAGTAAAAAGAACACGTGCCTCAAGACGATCAAAGTTCATTTTTCGATACAATCGCGGTTTTTTTTAAATATCTCATGAAATATGCAGATTAAAGAAAAAAATCATAGGAACAATTTTGTAGGAAATTAAATTCTTGACAAAAAAGGTCATGTTCATTTTTTTTATAAAATGTGTATTTATGAAGATATGTTAAAAAAACTTTTTTAGATCTTATGAATTGAGCATTTTAAGGATTACAAATTTTGAAAATTACATTTTTCTAAGTATATAGAAACTACAACAAGCATTAAGGATTGATATGTTACGATTTACGAAGTTGTCTATATTTAAGAAAAAACGTTATCTTTGACATTCGTTATCCTTAAAATGCTCAATTGATAAGATCTAAAAAAGTTTTTTTAAAATATCTTCATAAATACACATTTATAAAAAAAATGAACATGACCTTTTTTGTCAAGAATTAAATTTCCTACAAAATTGTTCCTATGATTTTTTCCTTTAATCTGCATATTTCATGAGATATTTAAAGAAAACCGCGATTGCATCGAAAAATGAACTTTGATCGTCCTGAGGCACGTGTTCTTTTTACCTAAAACAAAAAAAAAAAATTCCCTACGTATTTTTTCACTAAAAAGAAGCTTTTGATGGGGCGTCTGAGAAAATTAAATTTTTAACGACCACCCTAATAGATATATCAGCAATAATAATTCAAATTCGTATTAAAAATAAATCCGGTTTGAAAAACTGGCCCTTAATTTTCGACAGGTGGATATTTTCAGATTTTTTTTTTGTAATTGATGTGTTGAAAAAAAAAAAATTACGAAAATTTTTTATTTTCTGTCAACTTCAGGATCATTAAGTGCTAATTAACTGACAAATGCCAATTTTTTAAATTTTTAAATAAATAAATAAAATGTAATGGAATAAAAATTATAAAATGCGTATTTAGAAATGCAAGATCCGTACGCGCATTTTTTCAAATTTCATTATTTAAATTTATTTATGAGTGTTAATGTAACAAATATCAGACAAATTTAAAATGATTAATAAATAGAGTAAATAATTAATAAATGAGTAAATATTTATTTACTTATTTATTTCAAATTTATAAATTGTATCATGTCTGCTACATTCACACTACAATTCCTCATATATATTTAAGAACATATTTCAAATACATATATACTTACATATAACTAATTTATCATTCCAATGTTTAAAAATATTCTATGTCTGAATCATAATATGATGATTAGGCAAAATATTTTTTGCTGGGAAAATTTACTGAATAACTTATTTGTTATGCATCATTAAATTAGTAAACAAATATATATAAATATATAAGGAATAAAATATCAAATATTTAATCTTTTCATATATGTTTGTTTTAAAAAATCACATATTTAAATTTTCATGGATAAACAATATAAGATATCGATATTATATCAATCATGCCATTCACGAGTTTGTCAGTAAAAAAGTGTTGCGAAGAAAATAATAATAATAGTAATAACAAGAATAAGAAAAAGTAAAGTTATGGGATAGAAGAAGCTAAGAAAAGGTCAGAAGAAGCGATCAAGTTCAATGGAAATTTTTATTCATCCCTCATACCGTTTAAAATGACTTCATTATTCATATATCTTCTTATAATATACTCAGTAAACTAAATCGTCTGCGCTTATTCATTTTTATATCATACTTTTTATTTCAGATTTATATCTAATACTACTATATATTATATTTCGATATACTTTTACTGATTACGATAAATGATAAGATATTATTTGTAAAATTTCAACCATTGAAAATACATTTAACTTATTTTTAAAAGTTTCAAAAATTTTATTTTTTAAACAATAAAAATTCAAGTCTTCACTAAAATATATAACGATCTTAAAATTAGTATCCCTGCTTAAAAAATTCGATAGATTCTTATAGCTGTATGTATAAGGCCCCATACTCCACCATAGCACTTCTCATAGAACTCATTTATTCTCATAAAATCTCTATAGGAATTTATGAGAATCTATTGGATTCTATGAGATTTTCTAAACAGGGATGATACTGATGTTAGCAGACAAATAACAATTTTCTCTCTAAAAAAAAAAAGAACTAAAAATATGCACATGTAGAAAATTCAAAAAACTAAAAGTGCAATTTTTTCAAATATTTTTTTTTATAATTTATAATTTTTAAAAGAATCCAAAAATGTCGGCTAATTTCCGTGTCATAAATATGATAGTAAAGTTAATGACACTGAAGTTCACCGCCGTCTGATAATTTTTGAATTTTTTTAAAAATGACAGATTATAAAAAAAAAAGTATTTAAAAAATTACATCTATGGTTTTTTAAATTTTCTACATGGGCATATTTTTTATTTATTTTTTTTTTCAATCAAATTGTGGGAAAAAAAATTCAAAAATTGGTAATTGTCTGCTAACTTCAGTATCATTAAAGTTAGCGGTTATTTGAAAATTTAAAAAATTATGAAATAATAAATTAAAATGTTTATAAAATAAAAACAAAAAATGCATATTGAGACAATTCAAAATTCAGTATATGCATTTTTTTAAATTTTATTATTTTTAATTCTTTAATTTTTTTATACGAAATTAAAAAATTTACGTATGTCTGCCACATTTACACTCATGCCATAAAGTAGACAATTAATTATTATCGTTTTTTTTTTTTTTTTTCAACAAATCAATTACAAAAAAAAATAAACTAAGAATATGCACACGTAGAAAATAAAATAAATTATAGACGTAATTTTTAAAAAAATTCAAAAATTACTAGACGTCAGTTAACTTTAGTATCATAATACATAAATTAAATTTTTAAAACGAATTTGAAAAAAGCTCAAATTATTTGTCAAAATTCACAATCGATTTTGTGAAGAAAATTTTTTTAAAAACGAATCTTAAAATTCTTCCTTAATTATTAATTTTTGTAACGAGCATATATATGAACATTTTTGAAATAAATATGTATAACGAAAGTTGTAAAAATTAAAAGAGTTGAAGAAATAATAATATATACAAGCATGAACGCGGAGTAAAGATTAATACCGCGATGACCGTTGACCCCGTGATGTACAATCGTGTTAGATAATAGAGTCTAAATAACTCGGTTTAAACTGTCGGCGTAAAGAGTGACAAGTCAACGAGTACATACGCATTAATTCATCAACCCAATGTATGTAACATATGTGTACATTTAAGACATGTGTGTGCATCCATACTCCCTGCGCATCAACTGCATGTTCAAATTTTCTTACCTCTGTTCTTCACTGTACCAGAAAATTGTCTGTACTTGTACTCAAACAATAAATTTATTTACTTGCATTTGTGGATTTTTGTAAAATTCAATGAAAATTTGAATTTCTATAGAAAATTTTTTTCGCGCGAATCAAATTTTTAAAAAAATTTATGGATTTTTTAAAAATTCTATAAAATATTAAGTATTAATAAATAAAATTGTTTTGTCTGATATTTAAATATCATTAGTAAAAAATATCTTATTTATATAAAGTTATATAATTTAAAAATAAGAACATAAAATTGATATGAGATGTAATATTTTAAAAAAATATTTAAGATTATGTACGAAAAATAAATTCATCATGAATGAATTATTTATTAGTAATAAATATCACAGTATACTTATATATTTATATATGTTTTACAAACAATATAATTTGTATCGGATACGAGTATTTGAGTAACGATAAAATATTTAAGTTATGAGTTTCCTTATATTTAAATTAATATTTTATTTACAACTTAAGGTTTCCTTTATTGATAACTTTTATTATATATATTAGGTATTTGTACTATGGTCTCTTGAAAAGTAAACTTTTCCACTTAATAATAATAGTAACACTGACAGTACATACTGCCACGGTCCGTTCAATTTTATTATCACAACATGACCGCTCAATACGCCCTTTGGCCTTTTTCTATTTCTATGTAAGAGTATAACAAAAGCAAAGATCATAGACCGAGTCATAATCAATACTATTTGTTTTCTTACGCGATTGAGATAACAAAAAAAAAAAAAAAAAAAATTAAGTAAACCAAGAAAACCCTCTGCTATATATGAGTAAGGTCTCCAAGATACCTTCGACAAATAACGGACGTAGCGTTTCTATGATAACAGAAATCTCTTTCTCTTTATTTTAACTCAAATAAAAAAAAATTTTTTTTTTATTTGTCAGAATAAAACTGTCAGATTTTTTGCTCATTTAATTTAATGCAAAGTTTTTTTCTACTCCAATTTATTAATGTAATTACTTAGACTTTTTTTTAAACTGTATACGGAAAAAAATGATGCTCAAAATTTTAATAGTTTGTAGTTTATTTTTGACTTAAAATTAGTATATTTGTTTACTAATATCAAACCAGGATCATTATATATATTACAAAATGGCTATTATTTATATTAAAATTTGATACACATAGAAGAGCAAAATTTGTAATTTCGTATATTAAAATTAATATGAAAAAGAATCGATAAATTGGTATCTACAGTTATTTATTACTATTCAAATAAATATAGAAAAATTAAAAAAATTTACCACTTATTCGATTTATGTATATAATAAATTAATTTATAACAACGAATAAATAACATTTTATATTAATTATTAGTCAATGGGATAGAATTTATAAAACAAGAGTTAAAAATTTTCGGTATTTTTATGAGCAAAAAATCAGTATCTAGTATACTAATTTTTCATTTTATTATTTACCACTTATTCGATTTATGTATATTGTAAATTAATTTATAATGATGAATAAATGATATTTTAAGCTAATAATTGATCAGTGATATCGAATTTATAAAATAAAAGTTAGTAACTTTTGCAATTTTTCGGCTGGAAAAATCAGTGTCTAAGATAGCAATTCTTAATTTGACCAATCATTACTTTTTAATAGATGTATGCCATAAATTAATTAATTTTCACTAGTAAGTCACGTATTTATACCTAAAAGTAATAATATTTACTTACTTTTTGAAATAATTGATAGTAGTTTTTAGGAATCTACAAAAATTAGTAAACTACTTTGCATTAAGTACATAATAGTACTAATTATTGATAACAGATTCCACTTTTTACTATTATTTATTAATTTTTAATATTCTGTTTTTTCCATGTAATGAAGAAAAAAAATTACAAAAATGAATTATCAACATATAGATTAATTATCATAATTAAAGTACTACCAAAGTGTGAGTTATTGGTATATATTTAAAACATATCAATTATCAAATATTAAAAAAAAAAATAATAATTCATATTCTTTTGATTAGTAATCAATTTTTAACAGATTAATAATTATAAATAAAATTAAAACAAAAGTATCAGTGCAACTATTAAAATATTATCAATAAAAATAAAATAATGATTACGCAGTAATTGCAATGCCCATATAGCATTCGAGATTGACACAAGCAGAGAACAGGGGCCTGATCTTGTCACTGTGAGCGACCGAGTTCGTGGACACAGACCCGTGTCCATTTTAAAAAGAGGGGGGTCAGAATAAGATGAGATCGCCCCTTACCCTGGATCATAATCGCCTCATTCTGAAGCTCTCGAGGACGTCGAGAGGGCAGGAGAGTTTACGAGAGCATAAAAGCACCGGACCAAGAAAACCGCGACCGTTGTATTCAACGGACTCGTTGCTTTAATACCTAATTTTTAAAAACTCTTAGTTCTTTTTTTTTTTTTATAATATATATATTAATTTTTGACTATTTATATTTGTGACAGTGTGACATTTAAATCTCGTACCATCATGGGACATCCGCCCCGGCTTATGTCCGCGGGTCTAATCGCCGCTTTTTCTGCATGTCTTTTTACAACCGCCTTTGCAAGTAAGTTTTTTTTTTTTTTTCATTAATAATTCATCAATTATCATATTTTTTCACATATGTATGATAGACATAAACGTATACATTTTTTTTTTAAGTGAATAAGTGAAAATTTTTTTCCCGCACTTTAAATAATTTAAAAAAATTCAAATGAAATCTTCGAAAAACAAATAAATTTAGTGAATCATTTGTTATTATTATTATTAAGTTGTTAAATTAAGTTGTTGATAATGAGCTAGCTGACTGGTATCATTGAAATGATTATCGTTCCGCCGGATAGAACATATTTGACCGGACATTTAGTAAATTGAGCTGGACGTACATCATCACTGTTACTCCCTTACTTTATAAAATTAATCTGCCGTATATTATCTCTTTCTATCTATATTATAATGTATATAAAATATCTCTTGATAAATTTCATATGTATATATAAAGTGTACGTACGGTTGTAGAACATCAGGGCATTAAATCTGACACTTTTCTTGTCTCATCACAAAATTAAATTCCCATTTGTCCATTAGCCCACCCTACTATTTACTCCGTTTAAATTTATAAAGCAAATCTAAATATCCGTTGGTTATATTATTCATTTTAAATTCATTCGTTTAATTTAAATTGTTTTATTTCATTTTTTTTTTTTTTTTTTTTCATTCCGTACATCGGATTAAATTAGTCTTTATTTTTTTGTTTACTGGTATAAAATTATTTCACTAGATCGTTGACTTAGACATTGACGGTGACGTTTAATTACTGATTAGTGCAACTGATGATTTAAATTATTTTTTTTTTTAAATAAATTTAAGGTCACTTTGGTTTTTAAATTTTGTCTAGATCTTGGAATAATAAATTGCGTTGTCTTTATTACCATCAATCAGACAATTTAAAGAATAGAAAATTTGATAGGATGATTCAAAATAAAAAAAAAATTTTAAATTAAATAATTAAAATAAAGTGGAAAATTTTGATAAGAATTAAAAAATGAAAATAATTTATTACTGATAATTAATGATATATATGTAAATGTGTGTTGAGAAATTGGCAAATTCATGAGCTGATTAAGCGATTAATCCTGACCCGTGTTTAATATTTTTATTTCTCATGCTTTCGAGGAATCGCTGGGAGAGAAGTGATAATATGAGATATGATAAATCATAAACTGAATTATGAGTCTCGTAGGGGTAGATAAACATATCTATTTATCTTATTATGTAGAAACAACGTAATTTATACGTATATATATTTATATTAATTTAAATATTCCTACTGACTTTCCTTCATACAAAATTTTTATCGCCGAGTTTTTTACCCCGATGATTTTAAATTAACTTGGCAAAAAACAACAATAATTATAATAAATGATGAATAATAAAATTTCTTTATTAATTTTTACAAAATATTCTAAGGTCATTTAAGATGTGATATCGCGAAAAATACGATCGTATAAATATATAGGATAGAATATGTCACAGGTCGAGTGACTCACTGCTCTTAGTACGGAAGATTATCGCTTTAGCTCCACAAACGATACGTTGTTAAAAAGTTTTTTAAATTTCGCTGTATGTTTTTGAATTTATTTATTTTTTATGAAATATATACTTTTCTTGTTATTGCTTTCGTTGGATAGAAAATAACTACTCGAGGTCATTTCAAAATCTAGAGGAAAAAAAAGATTTCTTGGCGCAATAAATATTTTGCGTTTTTAATTGAAGACAAAAATTTTCTTAGGACAAGAAAATTTTCTTGGCGCAAGAATTTTTTTTTCGCCTCAAAAAATTGTTTCTTGCTACGAGAAAATTTTTGTTTTCAATCCTTTTTTTCTGTGTGCGAAGAAAAAAAAGGCATAAATTTTTTTAAAAGCTGCATTAAAATTGATAACGTGATTTTAAAAATTTTTAAATTCTTAGCGGAAATTCAAAAACCTGGAAAACAAAAATTTCGATTAATAGATTTTTATTCATCTCAGTAGATTTTAGATTAAAATTTTTATAAGACTTGTAAATTTTTTAAAAATCAAAATTTTGAATTTTTTAAGTTTTGTACGTTCTTATATTAGATACAGATCTACGGAGATCTCCATAGATCATAGATCTAAATAATGAAAAAATTAGATCTTAGTGTCGGATTTAAATCTCCGTAGATTCTATTTTTTCCGGAAGTATTAATTTTTTAATCCAAAATGAAATTTCTTATTTTTTTTTACAAGACGCCGTAATTTTTTTTAAAATCAAAATTTTTAATTCTTAAAGTTTCGTAATTTCTTATATTAGCTGAAGATTTACCTAGATCTCCATAGATCATAGATCTAAATAATAAAAAAATTAGATCTTAGTGTCGGATTTAAATCTCCGTAAATTCAAATTTTTATCAGAAGTATTAATATTAATTTTTCCATCAAAATTATTTAATGTCCGATGTATCGGAGGCTAATAATTTTTTCGAAATCTACAATAATTTTAATTTTTTTTTGTAGATCAATGTACAGTTGGATGCCATGGAAGTAAGTTAATAATAATAACTAAATAATTAAAATAGTTGGTTACTGTAACTGAAAGTAAATTTATAATTGTTATTTTATTTTTGAAAATTAAAGTGCAAACGAGTAAAGGTTACACACAAGGACACACATACACGTACGAGTACGAAGGAACGTCGGTAACTTCAGTAAGTGAAGTTGAAGGCGACTCGAGCGTAAAACTCAGCGCATTAGTTGAATTAGCCGTCAAGCCAGACTGTATTCATCAATTGAGACTGAAAAATGTCCGCGTTAACGGTGCTGTAAGTACCTATTGTCACTTATCTATCTTCTTATACCATTTCAATGACCTTATCGTCATTATAATATTTACTTATATCTCACTTTTAATTCCCGATCCTCAATGTCTGGCATTTAAAATAATTTTGTTTTTTTTAGACGGTACCGCAAAAAGACGTGGAAAAATACGCTCTTCAGTTCAATTACCATGACGGTCATATTGACACAAGCGTTTGCACGGAACCCGAAGACTCCCAGGCGTCTCTTAACATCAAACGTGCCATTTCTTCGCTGTTTCAATCCGCCGTGATGCAGGATTCCGGTGTAACGACACACCGGGAAACAGACGTATTTGGTACCTGCCAAACGGACTTTGAGTTCCATCATGAGGGCGATTCAACAACCGTACGAAAGTACAAGAACCTCAGCAAGTGTTCTCACCGGGAGAATATACGTCATGCTTTGATAAAGGCCATCTATGATGAGACATCAGACATAAAGTCGTCACCGGTTCTTGATTCTGAACAGCACATTGAACAGACTTTCAAACAAGGCGTTCTTCAATCTGCTAAATCTGAGGAAACTTACAAATACCGTCCATTTTCAAACGCCGATGCTGGAGCTAAAACAACCGTTCACTCAACTTTAACATTCAAATCCGACAACGCTGATCCCGCGGCAGCAGCTCCGGTATCTCGGCCCCGATCATTGATATTCGAAAATCCTCATCCCGTTACCGAGTCATCGTCCCCGGAGGCAATAATGTCCGCATTGAAAGAAGTCAAAGAAGAAGAAACACCCGAAGGAGTCAAAGACGGCGTTGCTGAAAAGTTCGGCGCGCTCATTAAAGTTCTTCGTAAAAGTTCTAAAAGTCATATGCTGTCGGCCTACAATAAAGTCAAGGCTGGAGTAAGTGGCTTCGACAAAAATACCGACAAAAAAATTCTTATCGATGCTCTATTCCGTACAGGAACAGGCGATTCGGCGGAAGTTATTATTGAACTAATAAATAACAAAGAAATCACTGGTTTATCTCTGCTAGGTTATTACGCAAGTTTGGCGCTGATTAATCACGTAAGTTTGCCGACTATTAGTGCAGTAACGACACTTTTGAACCGCCCAAAACTCCCTCGCATTGCGTACCTGGGAATTGGTCGCGTAATTGGTAAATACTGTCAAGAACATGACTGCGAAAATGCCGAAGAAGTTAAAACTGCGCTTGCTAAAATAGCTACGAAACTGAGCAACCCTAAGCCCGATAATCGTGATCAAGAAACCATCATCGTTGCTGCATTGAAGGCACTTCGTAATGCTCAATATCTTGACGAACCGACGATAGATAAAATAATGGGAATCGTTAATGATAAAACAGTACATCCGCGAGTACGCGTTGCAGCTATTGAAGCCCTTACTGCTAAATGTTCACCAAAATGGGAGCACCCACTTCTGAAAGTATTTGGCGACAAAGAGGAAGACAGTGAGATAAGAATAAAAGCATATCTAAGTTTAGTTGAATGTCCAGGAGCGAAAATTGCTAATGAGTTGAAGGAAATAATTGATACCGAAACAGTTAATC
This sequence comes from Microplitis mediator, assembly GCF_029852145.1. Classification (NCBI taxonomy): domain Eukaryota; kingdom Metazoa; phylum Arthropoda; class Insecta; order Hymenoptera; family Braconidae; genus Microplitis; species Microplitis mediator. Next base: position 15,248,904 of record NC_079979.1, read on the forward strand.
AAGTTGGATCTTTTGTGACAAGTCATCTGCGTAATTTGCGTGCAAGTACTGATCCCAATAAGCAAATTGCCAAGAGGCATTTTGGTGAATTGCGACCGCGCACTAAATTCCCTGAGGACTTCCGTAAGTTTTCATTCAATCGCGAGTTCTCATACAACATCGATACTCTTGGTATTGGTTCTGTTGCTGAGCAAAATGTCATTTACAGTCAAAAAAGTTTCGTACCACGATCTGCTAGTTTGAATTTAATTACTGAATTGTTTGGACGGTCGTTCAATTTCTTGGAGATTGACGCTCGTTCTGAGAATTTAGATCGTCTTATTGAGCATTACTTTGGTCCTAAAGGCCTTATAAAACGTAAAGAAGCTGCGGAATTGTTTAACGATGGCAAGAAACATGTTGATGAAACTTACGAAAATTTAAAAGATTACGCTAACAAAGTAAGTCGCCATCGGCGTACTGTCAACCAGGCTGATTTAGATGAATTTGCTCGCAAAGCACGGCCACAAGAAACTGAAGTCGATGATAATTTGGATATCGATATCTCAATTCGTATGTTCGGCGCTGAACTGGCCTATCTCGATCTACAAGAAAAACCAGGATCTCAGCATTCAAATTCTGCGATGACCAACTTGATGGATCTCACTGACCAAATCTTCCGTGGAATGAAAAACATCGACATCCAAAACACACATCACAGTAATTTCATGGACATGGACTTGGTTTATCCAACCGGTTTGGGATTCCCGCTTGTCGTTGGTGTTGAGGGTAATGCAGTAACTCAGGTAAAAGCCAACGGAAACGTTGATATGAAACAGATCATGAAAGATCCGAAAAATGCGGTAGTAAAAATTGGATTGGAACCTAGCGCAAATATTGCACTGGAAGCCAGCTTAATGATGGAAACATTTGGCACTGAATCAGGTCTAAAAATCATCAGTCGCATGCATACATCAACTGGCTCGGACTTTTCACTGAAGGTATTGGACGGCAACGGGGTTGAGATCAGTTTCGGCGTACCCAAGAAGAAGCAAGAGATCATCAGTCTGTCGAGTCAGGTATTCTTCGTCGACGGAAAAGGAAATTTAAAGGCTCCGAAATTCTCTTCAGGCAAACAACACAGCGACTGTTTTGACCAGTTTTCAAAAATATTGGGCGTTACTGTCTGCGGACACTTCTCGTATCCTTATGACAGCATTGACGCTGTTCACAAGAAGCCTCTGTTCCCACTTGGAGGACCAGCCAAGTTTTCAATCAGCATTGAAAACAACGACGCGACCAGCTACTGGTTTAAAACTTACTACGACAAGAGCAAGCCCGACGAGCGGTCATTCGAGATGACTTTTGATACACCAAACAGTCGTACCAAAAGACGAGTTGCTTTGCGTATCGACGCTGCGAATAAACCGGAAGAGACGTACATAAAGGCTTCTTTAGAGTCACCAATAAAAACCGTCAATGGCGAAATAAAGCTCGAGAATACCGACAAGAAGAAGGCACTTTCGGTGGTGGTTAATCACGATTCTGATGAGTACCGTGCGACTGTAGGTCTTCAAGCTGATGGCAACAAATACAAGCCTATTTTGGAGTACAAAATTCCAGACCATATCGAAAAACTGAGCGGTTCCACGGGTGGAAAACCCGTCTACCGAGTAGAGGGTGACATTGGAGTTGATAACCAAGATGGCGGTAAAAAATACTCATTCAATCAGGTATCGTTGTTTGCTTCTGACAAAAAACTTCTTGGTCTCAATGGTTTTGTTGCTGTTAAACCAAACGCTTTTATTATAGACACCACAGCTTCGCACAATGACGAAAGTGTGAAGATTAGTTTCGACGGGAAACGATTACCTGAAGGTTTTGACACAAATCTTGCAGTGATACCTTCGAAAAATCCGGAAATCGGTTTCCAAGTCCTTTGGCACTACGATCGTACAAACAATGTGATTGATCACAGCTTTGTAGTAACTTATGGCCCAGACTTAAATTCAAAAGTTAACAGATTCGCGCTTATTGAACGCTTGGAGTACAAGAAAAATGACAAGCCAAATCATCCGTATGATTACTTTACTTCACTTAAAGCAAAGTCTGAAATAACGTGGCCTGCTCAAGAAGTATCAGCTAAATTTGAAAATGAGGTATCATCCAACAGTTTGGAGTCGGAATTTGATATCAAATATGGCAAATTTAAAATAGGCAGCGATATTGAGATTAAAGTCGAACCGGGAGCGCCACAAAATTGGGAAGCGGGTTTCGAAGCTTACATGATGGACAGCAAAATTTCTATTGAAGGCAAACACAAAAAATTATCCGAGTTCAAGCATCAATTCGATGGTAAACTCGAATTACCTGGTAGTAAATACGAGGTAGACTTGCAGTCAGAATGTCAGATGGACGACCAAAAAAAAAATATACAATTTTTGGGTGATTTTAAAATAAATGGCAAGAGTTTCAAAGTCGATTACGGATTTAATGCTATTCCAACTCATATAAATAATCATGCTGTTGTTTCTCTAGAAAATACCAAGTATTTAGATTACTTACTGGACGTCCAGATTGGTCCTAAAGCATTTGGCAAGCTTAATTTAAATGTTAAGAACATTGTGTTAGCCAATGGTCAATACAATTATCAGAGTGGGAAAGGAACTGGTAACCTTAACATCAATCTGCTGACAATGAACCGCAAGATGAAGGCAACTGGAGACATAAACGTAACTGGAGCTCGACATGTTGGTAACTTTGAAATAAACTTCGACGAAAAAGATCCCAGCAAGTCAATAAAAATGTCCACCGACACGGAAATAGAGAAGACCGCGATAAACTCAAAGAACTCAATTGAGTTCTTTACACACAAGTACGAAGTCAATGGCAAAAGTCACTTCAAACGAACCGCGGAAAATGGCTATGACTTTAATCTTGAGGGAGAAGTAACTCTGCCCACTGGAAGACACTTTGTTATTGAAGGTAAGCAGGTTGTTGATCGTAGCCCCGATAAATCCACAACCAAGGGTACCTACAATTTGATGGACTACGAAAAGAAAGGCGGCGAACACCGTAAATTGGGCTACGATTTCACTGTCGCTCTCGTAGAACCTCTGAGACACGAATACGATTGCCAACATACTATGCAATTTATTAACCGCGATGGCAAAGATGTAAATCTGTTTATCAGCACAAAGCATGCAGAACTAAAAGACAACAAACATGATTGTGAAGTTAAAGTGAATCTTAAAGGCGCTTATTTAGTGAAGCCATTCGATTTCAATTTTAATGCCAAGTACGCTGATAGAAAAGATAACTCACCGGGAATGAATGGCTTCTGGAAAATAGATTCCTCATTAGGCAGCGATTTGTCCTTCAAGGGAACTGGAGATTTCCATGACAGCGAGAATCCAACAGATCCTCACGTTGCCAAAATGGACATTGCCTTCGTTTTCCCCAGCGAGAAATTACGCAATCTCAAGTACAGCGAGTTACAAAGCATTTTGATGCCTGATGGAGCAACGAACAATAAGATCGATTATAAGAGTTCATATATGCTGACTTACAATGACGACAAAACTATTAAGGCTGAGGTTGCCGCCAGCCAGACTGGAGTCAAGCAGGGTGAGGTTAAAGAAGGCAAAGGACATGTTTCGTTAACTGTTTTGGCCTATCCGCCTCTAACTGTTGAGACCTCATTCAAACATGATCCTACTGGTGAAATTAAAAAGGGCTCGGGAACGCTGTCTGTAAATTATGGAGACGCTAAGACCACTGGAGAATTGGATACCGCTTACAATATTGACCTTAGTGACATTAAAATCACTGCCAAGGCTACAGTGCCCATGGAAAAAGTCGATACTGTTGAATTTGGACTCGCTCATAAACGGGAGAAAGACGGCCCGTGGAATAATGACATCTATGTTAAAGCGGATGATAAAAAATATGGAATAAATAGCGAGTTTGAAATGAATCCTGCTTTACATCGGGCTCATTTTATCATTACCTGTCCGAGTGGTAAATTTGATTTGTCGGCTAAGGTTGAGAAACTCAGTGAAACTGAATACAAAGGTAATTTATTTACTACATTACACACTAGGCAGAAAAGTAGGACATTTCAAACACTGATTGAGAAAAGTGATTTGGAAAGATTACAAAAAAATTTCTAATAAGGTAAAAGACCTAGTACACGATCAAGGAACTACTCTTAAAAAATGAATTAGGGAAATTCACTGCGAATCAGTAGATAGTCACTATTTCTACAGATATAAGTATACCACTAATTCAACCAGTGGTATACTTCTAACTTGTTTCCAGTGAATATTCAGTAATTTGAAGTGAATTTCACTGATTCATTTTTAGAGAGTAGTACTTGATTACTCCATGTATTTGTATAGATATATTTAGCAAAATTTAGTAAATATAGATATAGGGGAGGGTGGGGCAGAGCGGCCCCCCTAAGCCAATTATTATTGTTTGTGGCTTTCAACCATAGGATCACTTTACTTTTGTCCTATTTCGAACAAATTTATGGACATTTTGCCAAAATTCTGAAAAAATTTTTTTTTTTTTGTGGGGCAGAGCGGCCCCCCTTCAAAAAGTGATAAAAGAAATTTTTTTTTTCGTTTTTTTTTTTTTAAATTGTTTTCATCATTAAGAATGTATTTCTTTCTCTTGACAACTATTTTTGGTTTTATATTACTCGAAAAAAATTTTTTAAAGCTTAAAAAATCGTTCACTCTTGATTACCTTAATTACTAATTGTTATTTAATAAAAAAAAAAATCAATTCTATAATTTTACTTTATTTCAAAAATTTATCAACTAAAAAAAAAAATTTAATTTTTATAAATTTTTAGTGACCAAATTTGCCTCTTACATAGAGAAACGGCCGAAAAATATTAAAAAATAATTTTTTCGGAAGTTTCGGCTGGTCCATTTTGCCCCAGGTGTTATGCGTAGGGCTAGAAATGTGGAATTATAATAATTTTTTTTTAATTTGACGATAAAAATATGAAAAAATCACTTTTTCAAAATTTTGGGCTTGTCCATTTTGCCCCAAATGTCATGCGTAGGGGTAAAAATGTGTAAACATTTCGGATTTATAGTAATTAGTCGAAAAAAAAAAAAATTTTTTTTTTGGTCAAAATTTCAGGGGGGTCGCTCTGCCCCATGGGGGCCGCTCTGCCCCACCTTCCCCTACAAATACATAAGTGATCGGATACTAGTTCCCTGCAGGGAACTATCCCGTACGAAAAAAGTATATATTCGGTATATATACGGGCAAAATTGAATATATGTCTCATATATGTAACATATATTCAGATTTGCCCGGATATATACTTTTTTCGTACAGGTGATCGGGTACTGGGTCTAGACCATACTTTTAAATACTCCCTGATTAAGAAAAATAATTTTGAATAATTCAAAACAATTTGAATCGACTAACACTTAACATGGAGCAAATCATTTTTCTTAATCACGGCTTGCATAAACTTTAAATCCTCCAAATTTTTAAGCTTAAATCCTTCTAAAAAGTTTCAAATCATCCGTTATTCAATTATCTAAATACTTGACAATAATTTTTAATCAGTAAATAATAGTAGAGTTTTCTGATTGCCTTGGTGGAAATTTTTCGGAATTTTCTTTGAAAAACTCAGTTCTAAAGTTCTAAAGACTTTTTCAGAGTTTTTCAGAGAAAAGTCCGAAAAATTTCCACCAGGGCGTTGAAAGGTTTGGGACGATTCGAAAGTGTTAAATTTCTTTAAATACTCTTGAATACTTTTCAATCACTTAACAGTGATTGAATTCCATTTTATGTGGAGATTCAGAAGTCTTTAATTGTCAAATTACTTTTAGGAGAATGGAAGATTGATTCAACTGGTTACGCTAAAGGGTTCGCGACTGCCGATGGTCACGTTAAATTCGATAACATCGATAGTTTTATTATTGAAATTAACTTTGACAGTGACAAAGTTCAACATCGCAAGATTCACGCTGAAATTACTACCGCTCCGGCAGTTAAAACTGGCAAACGCATTGTTCTGACTGTCACCAGTGATGGAAAAAATATTGTTACTGGAAGGTAATTTTTAAATTTTATTATTTCGCAACTTGTTAATTAAATAAACATATAAATTTACTGAATAAATTTGAATTTTGCAGCACAAACTATAGCAAGCGCGACGAAGCAGGTACGGTGATCGTCGAGGGCAATGGAAGCCTACAAATTGGTGAGAATACACGTAGCTCCAAATTTACTTACTCTCGCAAACAATTGACACGTGAAAATGACGGGCAAGTTGGTACGGCGATACTTCTTAACGCCAATTTCGGACCCTCGGCTGTTGTGGGTGAGCTCAAACTCTCGGACAAGGAAGTACTCGTGTTCAATAGCTACTGTGAGCAGAGCAAAGACTGTGCCCACTTTAAATTACAGTCTACGATGGACACTGACCGTACGTGTAAATTTATCTCATTAAAAACAAATTAATTAGAAATAAATATACAGGTAAAAAATTAATTGCTTTAATTTCAGACAAGACACGTCTGGACCATCAGATAACTGTCGAAGTTGACCTCAAGAAATTCAACGTCCCCGTTGAGTTCGGTTTGAAAACAACCACCAAATACTTTGCTGAGAAAATGACATTTGACCATGCAGCCAACTTGTATCTCCACACGTCCAAAGACAAGACCCAGTACTCGTCACAAATTTACTCCCATCCAAAAGAATCTGCTGTAATACTGACCCTTCCTAGCCGTGAATTGGCTCTGATTGCTACTGTCGACATTCCGCAATCAAAGACACCAATGGGTCCCTACAAAATTGACATCTCGGCGTATCTAGATCGCAAGAATCATCCGAATGACAAGACTAGCTTCGTAGCTAATGGTGACATTAATGTAGAGAAGAATGCTGCAACTATTGCCGGGGATGCGCGCTTTATTTATCCATCTCAACCCAAGGTAATTATTTATTATTAATCATCAAGTAGCCGGTTATTAATAATTCGATGACTTTATTGCAGGAATTGATGGTCAAAGGAAAACTTCACTATGGAGGCGAGCATTTGTTGGATGCAAACGTAGATATCGATCTCTTTGCTAAGAAGTCTCAAAAAATAACCATAATAACTCACATTGTAAAGCACGAGATCCCGAAAGGATACAATATAACGGGTGCGTTTGAAATTGGAAGCCGCGGCCAACAGCTTAAAGTAGATCTCCAGCAGCATTTGGTCTTATCAACTTCTGAATTAGGCTTCGGTTCCTTCATGTCATACACTGACATCAACCAGAAGCCCCGTAATGTTGGTTCACTCTTCTCATTAAATGTTCACGGAGCTCATCTGCTGATCCAGGGTCCAGATAAAGATCTACTAAGAGCTGACACAACCATGGAATGGTCAAAGAATCTACAGAAAATCGAGACCGAGTTTTCACTACTTGGTAACCCGCCAGTAGTAATGAGCTTCGAAGCTCACGATTTGAACAGCTTCAAGTACCAGAGCTACCAGAAAGACAAACCGGACACCAAACTGTCAATCAACGGACGGCTCGTTGTTGGCCAAGTTGCTGAGTATCACGCGGACTTTTACAAAAATGGCGAGAAGAAGAATTTGTTCAGCATCGGGATTTATTTGGACGAAAGCAGATTCTTGAAGCCTACATTCGCTTATCAGAAAGATAACGTGGCAATGACTATTGATTTCTACCGCGAATTGTCTGTGAAACGGGTTGAGCAGCTGAAGGAAGTATTCAAAGCAATTAGTAATGAAGCCAATACAGAATTCCGTGACCTGTTTGAGCATTTAAAGAAAGCGCAACCCAACTGGAAACCTGCATTGGAATACTATCAAGCTGAGCTGGACAAATTGAAGCAGGAGTTGAATGCCGACACTACTGTCAAAGAGATCCAAGCAACTTTGAACAAAGTTTTCGGCGGGTTAATTAATGCGATCACTCAAGTGGTCAGCCAGTTTATGAAGCGCGCGGTCGAATTAAACAAACAGGTCCACGAAATCGCTGATAAAATAAACGACGCATTGCAAGCTGTTTATCCGCGTATTAAGAAGTCATTTGATGAAATTTTACATGCGGGTATTGAAGTAACTGACGCAGCTTCTAAATTAGCCGCCACTTACATCAAAGCAATTCTGGACATCGTCAACCAGCATCAAAAAGAAATAAAAGAAATCATTGGCATGGTCAGCGAACTGGTACACGATATTGCTAAAATTGTGATGAAAGGTTACGTGCAAATCGAACATGAAGTTCAGAGCTTCATTAAACTGACGACCGAACAAATTCAAGCTCTGCCGGTTTACGAAATGATCAAGGAAAAGTATCAGGAGTTGATGAAGTTCAAAATACCGGACGCGATATTGATGCCTATTGAAGAAGCATTCAATCAATTGAAACGAATGCTACCTACTGAAGAGCTCAAAGAATTCTTCAATGCACTGTACAGCTACATCATGAAGCACTTGAAGCACCAGAAAGTTGACGATGGAACTGAAATTAAAAACATATATGGCCACGCCGTAGAAGCAACTTATTCAGTAATAACATTACTCAAGAACCGCGGCAATACTGATCAGTTCTTAGGAATCTTTGACATCAACTTGCCCAGTCATCTAGGTTACGTTAAAGATCTACCCGGGGTTCCGATCTTGAGAGTCTCATTCATCAATTTAATACGCAACCACGAATTGCCGTCTCTTATGGATGTTTATCACGCGTACCGTCCAACTTTGTACCCCAGTGACATCATACCGCCTTTCAGTAAGACCGGAATCGTCGTCGAGGGTGGACACTTTTTCACATTCGACGGCCGCCATCTTACACTGGCTGGTACTTGCGACTACGTATTGGCTCAGGATACTCGTGACGGAAACTTCTCAGTCGTCGGTACCTTCAACAGCGGCAAACTTATCAGTGTCACTATTACTGCTCCTGGTGAAAGCATCACTCTTAAGAATAATGGCAACGTAAGTCTTAATTAATCATTTTTTTATAATAAATTAACTTTTACAGGGTGGCCACGAACCGGGAAAACCGGAAATATCGGGAATTATTAGGGAATTTAATGCAACCGGGAAATATCATGGAAATGTCAGGGAATTTCTAAAAGTATCCGGGAATTAAATTGTAACAGTTCAAAATTTAAAAAAATTTTCAATTATACACTAGTTATAAAAATTAAGGGACATTAAAAAAATTTCAAATTTTAAAGTGATTTTCAACAGGTTGTAATTCGAAGGAAAATGGTTATACGACAAAAACAAAAAAGGCAAATTGTAGCTTCAAGTGTCTAGTTTTCCGATCTGGTCTTTATATTTTTTTTTTATGTGCAGTTCCGGAGTAATCCTAAGAAAACTATCGAAAAAGAAATTTACCAAATTTTTGCTCGTCTTAAAAACGGTCTTCGAGCTTCAATAAATTTTTTTCGATAATTATCATTGATTTTTGATTGATCCGGAACCGTGTATAATAAACAAATTTAAAGACCCAGATCAGAAAACTAGACACTTGAAGCTACAGTTTGACTTTTTGTTTTTATTGTACGACCATTTTCCTTCGAGTTACAAACTGTTTAAAATTACTAAAAAATTTGAAATTTTTTTAATATCCCTTAATTTTTGTAACCAGTGTATTTTGAATTGATTTAAATCATAGAAATTCTTATTAAATATTTTAATTTATACATTTTCAACATCAAATAATCAAAAGTAGGCAATATAAATTTATTTTATTGCCATTTTTTATGGTTTCTTGCATGATTTAATTATCAAATTTGATTATTAAAAATGAAAATATAATAAAAACTTTGAATACCTAAATGATAAAAATGAAATTTCTAAATCAGGGAAAAATGTGAAAAACTTTACTGGAAAACCGGGAAATATCAGGGAATTTTGAAATCATTTCTTTGTGGCCACTCTGTTTTAAAAACAAACGGTAGAGAGTAATAAATTCTAATCCGCGTGAAATTGTCTACCCGAGCCGAAGGCGAAGGCGGCAAACGGAGATCGGGATTCCCTTTCCTCTATAGTGTGTAGGGAAAATTAGCGCATGCGCATATTTGTGTCATTTTTTCTACTCTTAAGATAAAATTGCGATAAGTTTTCCGTTAAACAGAACAGAGACTTGAATTGTAGTAAATTTAATGTATTTATTTTATTTAAATTCAAGATCCTGGTTGATAATAAGCCAGCAGAATATCCAGCAAGTACTAAAAACTTACACGCATTCCTTACACTTCCAATTGTCAACGTTAAATCAGATTACGGGGTTCATGTCGCATGTAGCCAGAAGGCACCAATGATTTGTAGTGTACGAGTATCTGGATTCTACCATGGTAAACTACGTGGTATACTTGGTGATGCTGATAACGAACCTTATGACGACTTTACTTTACCTTCTGGTCATGTAAGTTAATATATTTCTAATTTTCTGATTAATTAATTAATTAACTAATAATTTATTTGCGCATTGAAGATAACGGAGAAAGAGGACGAGTTTGGAAATTCATATAAATTAAATGCCGGATGCGCAGCAGCACCAGCGGTAGACCATCATCACCATCAAAGAAACCCCAAGTGCACGGAATACTTTTCTGGGTCATCGTCAATGAGTTCTTGCTTTAATTACGTAAGCCCTGGAATTTATCGACAGGCTTGTGACCACGCAATGAGTGCTGATACACCGCGTGCGGCTTGTTTAATATCTGCTGCTTACTACGCCGCTTGTCGTAAAGAACGTGTCTTTATAGCGATACCCGCTGACTGTGCGAGCTGTAAAGTTGGAAAAGATGAAATATCCATCGGGAATACGTTCAGTGTGAAGATACCCAAGAAAGAGGCTGACATTGTTTTTGTCGTCGAGCAGGATACTAAAAATGAAAAAGTTTTCCACGATCTTATTGTTCCGATGATCGCTGAGTTGAAGACTGAATTGGGACAACATGGAATCACGTAAATATTTTTTTTTACGCTTGTTAATTCAAAGTACACTTTTATTTTAAGCCTATAAAAAAATTTAATGAAAAAAAAATTGAATTAAACTAAAAATCAAACTTTTTATTCGGCTTGAAATACCAAAATTTTTTAACCTGATTTTTTTTTTTGAACTCCGTAAAAAAAAGTCTATAAAGAATTCAATGAAAAAATAATTTATTTAAATTACAATTCAAATTTTTGACAGGCTCGAAGGACCAATAACTTTTTACCTAAATCTTTTTTTGAACTTTGTAAAATAAGCCTATAAAAAATTTGATAGAAAAAAATGTATTTCAACTAAAATTCAAATTTTTCCCAACTCGAAGGACCAAGAATTTTTACCTAAATCTTTTTTTGAATTCCGTAAAAAACGTCTATAAAAATTCAATCAAAAAAGAATTTATTTCAACTGAAATTCAAATTTTTGCCGGGCTCGAAGGACCAATAATTTTTAACCTGAATCTTTTTTTGAACTCCATAAAAAAATTATATAGAGCCGATAAAAATTAAGTTAAAACACATTTTTAATAAAAAACCATTAAAAAGTAAATATCTAGATACTCAATAAATAATGTCTGTAAATTGATCTTAACCTGATTTGATTAAATTGATTATTAAGTTGGATGGTTAATTAAACAGGGATGTTCATGTCGGACTTATTGGATTCGGCGAGCACATGAAGTGGCCCCAGCACTACACAACCGGTGGTAGCATAAATATCGATGGGGATGTCAAGAACATAAACTTTAGCCCAAGCACACCTCTAATAAGTCTAGAGGAGGCTAAAGAGGGTGATGCAAAAACACGTCTCAAGTACGCTAAGCAGAAGCTTGACATTGAATTGGGCACTTTTAAACTCACTGATGCTTATGAGGAAGCTATTCATTATCCATTCCGTGCCGGCGCCGTCAAGGTTGTCGTTGGTGTAATCGCTTCTCCTTGTGAAAAGAGTCCGCTTCCTCTCTCAGTATGTCTATATCCTGATTATTATTGTAATTTTATTTAAATTAATAATAAATACCAACGCGCATACATTTTATCATTTAATTTTTAGCTTCAACACTTGCGGCTGTTCATGGGCGAAAAGATTTACCGCGACTTGGGAGCGACTTATTATCACGTCGGTTATCTTAATGACATTTTAGTGTCAGGTAAACCCCAGAAAAATGTCGTAGGATTTGATGCCGAGTCTGGGTACACATTTGCTGACAATAAAAAGAAACCACTTGAAGGAAGCATCGATAAAAATAATCTGGTTCTTATTAATAAGGATGTTTGCGCTGGATTTGCTGTTACTGTAAGAAATCATTTATTTATTTACTTAATAAATTCATTTATTTATTCAGAGGGGATTCATAAAATACGTCACGCAAAATTTTACCTTCTTAGATCCCCCCTCTATGACGGAAATATATACATAGAAATATTTATATACTTACAAATATGAAACGAATGACTTTCTAATGATCCTGCAGTTAGCAGACAATTATTAATTTTCGGATTTTTTTTTCGACAAATTAATTACAAAAAAAAAAAAATTAAAAATATGCACATGTAGAAAAATAAAAAAACTACAGGCGCAATTTTTAAAAATATTTTTTTTTTATAATTTATTCTTTTAAAAAAAAATCAAAAGATTACTAGACGTGGGCTCACTTCAGTGTCACGACTTTCTGTGTAACAAAAAATTAAAATTTAAAAAAACCGAGAAAAATTTGAAAAATTGTTTGACGAGCTGCGAACGTCACGTTTTCTTGGATCCCCCGACCCCCATAAGTGAGAATGTATTTTATGAACGGCTCCTTAATGAAGTACTAATTTATAAATTATTAACATACTTACAGTCCGGAGGTGCAGCCTTCAGCTCAAACCATTTCTTAGACGCGAAACCGAACCAAAAGAAACAATTTATGCAGATAATGGCGCGCCGATTGGCCGAGGGAATTACCGATACCGAATTACAAGAGGACTGTGTATGCAAACAAAAGTTAGGTCTTGACGGACACAGTTACTGTAAAATAGTAGGCCGCAAAGAATCAGCAGCAAAACACACAAAAAGTGGCTCGAAAAAATAAATTTAATTTAAAATAATTGAATAAAAAACAAAAATAATTAATAAATATCTTCTGATTGGCTTAAGTGGAGATGTTTAATAATAATAATAATAATAATATTAATAACTATGATAATTAATTTTTTTTATTTTACTTTACTGATACATTAAATATAGAATCTGACGATGGCTTCTGTATTGCGGCGGAAGGATTTGTTTTTTTTTAATTATTATTTTAAATTAAAAAAAAAAGCGCTCTTGTACGATACAACTATGTAGATTATGTCTCATTTTGTGAATATCTATAATAAAAATCTATATAAATATTTATTGGGTTATATATTTTTTGTTAACCTTCAGTTGTTTGACGTTTAAATTTATTTTTTGACGAAATATTTTCTTTTCTTTTTTAAATTAATAAATTAATAAATAAAATTAAACAATGTCGGAAGTACCGGAAAATAATTCGAGACAAAATTCTAGCTCGAGTGGAACAAGTGGATTACCACAGGGAATAGTAGACCGGATTATGGAAAATGGTATTTTATAAAGTTTTTTTTTTTTAACTTTTGAATATAAATTAATAGTTTTTTCATTAAAAGTTGGGAATATGAGCGAAAGAAGCCAATCAGAGCCACGGAAAAGTCCACTTCCGGATTTTTTAGTTCCTCATATAATGCTGACGCGAATGTCAGAACGTGTTGGGAAATGGGCACACGCTAAAATAAGCGTAATTATTTTTTTTATTCATTTAATCATAATAAAAATAGTTGGCCCAATTAGAAGATACAAATTCTGGACACTCTGCACCTTTTCTGGACAGTAAAATTTTTTTTACGCGCGAAAATATGACTTTTATTTGGAAGTTCATAAAAAAAAATTTGAAAAAAAAGCGCGAAATTCATATTATAAAAAAATGTCCTTAATAACTTTGATATAAAACAATTTTTTGAAAAGTTACTGATAAAAAAAAAGAAAATAAACTTTTTTATTTTATTTTTTCTTACTAAACTTTAAAAGAAAAAAATTTCAATCTCAATATTCAACTTAAAGTTTAAGCTTTAGCTTTAAAATGAGAGTTTAATAAACTCTACAAATATTTTATTTTTTTTTTATGATAATTTTATCCGAGTTGTTTTATTACCGACATTTAATGAAACGTATTTTAGTAGAGTTGATTCCAATTAATTAACAAATAGTAATTAATAGAGAAAAGAGTCGGCACCGGAAGAAGCGACAAAAGAACGAGCGACGCTATCAAAAATAACGGATATGTTGATTGATCCGAAAAAAATATTCGCCGTAGTAAGATTGAAACTAGTAGATGAATTGGGTACATTTTTAGTATCACACGATCCTTTTATAAGAGAGAAAACGGCAATAGCTATTTCGGAAATAGCTCGAAGGCCCACTGGACGACAAGCTATCATTCGTAATCCGACGATTCTCAGTAATTTGATAAATGGACTCCAAGATGTAGTAATTGATGTCCGAATACAAATGGCTCGTGTTCTGGAAATATTAGCTCACGACTACTTTAGTGATTATAAAGACTATTAATATATATATTATATATGTGTATATACTGTAAAAAATTTTCGGAGTGATGGCGAATTAAATCCGGAGTGAAACTTCGAAAACTACACCGAAAAAAAGGATTTCTCGACTCAAGAAATTTTTTACATTACGAATTGAAATCAAGAATTTTCTTGAGCAAAGCAAAAATTTCTTATCTCAAGAAAATTTTTGTTTTCACTTCGTAATGCAAAAAAAATTTCTTGAGTCAAGTAAAAATTTTCTTGAGATGGGTAAACATTTTTATTCTCAATTTGTAATTCAAAAGATTTCTTGAATCAAACAAAAATTTCTTGAATCAAGTAAAAAGTTTCTTGAGCGAAGTAAAAATTTTTATTCTCAATTTGTAATTCAAAAATTTCTTTAATCAAACGAAAATTTCTTGAGTCAAGTAAAAATTGTTTTGAGCGAAGTAAAAATTTTTGTTTTCAATTTGTAATGCAAAAAATTTCTTGAGTCAAGTAGAAACTTTCTTGAGCGAAATAAAAATTTCTTACCTCAAGAAAATTTTTGTTTTCAATTCGTAATGCAAAAAATTTCTTGAGTCAAGTAAAAATTTTCTTGAGGTGAGTAAAAATTTTTTGCACCAAGAAATACTTTTTTTTTCCGTGTATGAAATTCTCTCTAAAATTACAGCTGAAACAAATTCCCTATCTACTCCGTATGCAAAGTGATTTTTTTTAACTCCGTAATTCATAGTGACAGAATGACTCCGAATTAAAATAAAATTCGGCTTACTCCGAATTTTTTTTTACAGCAAGAAAACCTTTATGTCTTATAAATATAGCGGATCAATAACTATTTTTAGGTGCCAAAGTATTAGTAGAAAATTATCGTTTTCTTGACATTATTGCTCAATCTCTTTCAAGAGAACAAAGAGAAATTCTGGTAAATAAAAATATAAATATAAATATTTATAGTTTTTTTTCTTTTTTTATTTACAAATGTGTAACAGATGCTCACCACTTGTGTCAGATAATATATCTAAGTAGCCTTGAAGTATTGCTTCTGGCTCATGTCAACGTATGTCATGCCATAGAAATTGATATGATCGAAACTCTGCTTGGTCTTCTCAATTATCATAAAAGGGATAAAGAACTTTTGGGAAAAGTTTTATCGTGTTTAGTATTACTTTGTCAAGATAGTTTGGGTACTTGGAAGGCTTTTGAAGTTAAAAATTTTTTATCCATTCTCACGCCTCTTTTGAACGATGACGCTGTTACGTAACGAAAATATTTCAAGTTTAGAACTATTCCACTAAATTATAGTTAATATTTTATATTTTTTATAGAAGGAAATTCATGAAAAGGCTGCAAGTCTAATTGCATTTGCAACAATTACTAATTATGGTAAAATAAATGGGTTGATATTTATTGACAGACTATTGGAGCTCGCTAACAATGGACTTAGTCGTGAATGTCGATTAATGTCTATTAAGGTATAATAAGTCTAATTATTTTATTTTATTTTTTTTTATTACTGTACTAAAAAATTAATGCGGAGTAAATGCGAAGCAGATGACTGTTGATTTATTTAATCCTCTCGGAGTAAAATTTACTCCGAAGGGGAGTTTATTTTAATATTAAAACTTCTAATTGGAGTGAATGCGGGTTCAAATAAAATCCAGTTCACTCCAAAATCACTCCTTATTTATTCCGTATGCGGAGTGATTTTTTTCGGAAACTCCGGAACTCCGAGTGACGGAGTAAATTTGGATTTAAATAAAATCCGCGATCACTCCGAATTAACTCCCGATTTGTCACAGTGTAAAAAAAATATTTTATTGAAATATTTAATACGACCCACGGTCTAGTTTATTAGAAAAAAGTTTTTTAATGTTCGAGGGTAATTGTCGTAGAAATAAAAAAATTTATAAATTTTACATAACGATTTGTTAAAATAATTTAAAAAATTAAAGCTAAATCCGTAGACTGAAAAAATTTGCGGAGTGAACGTGGATTAAATCCAGAGTAAATGCGGATTGAAATAAAATTTAAATCACTTTGAAATCACCGGTAAAAAAATAAATTTCTGATTTGCTTCGTATATTCAGTGATTTTTTTTAAATTCCGTACCTCCGGGCGAGGGAGTGAATTCGGATTTAAATAAAATCTGTAATCACTTCGAATACACAGGATTTATTTAAGTTTAATAAAAATACTGACTATTTAAAAATATATTTTATGGTGCGAAAAATTTTTACTCGTTCCAAAATAATTTTCTTCATTATAAATTGAAAAAAAATTTTTTTTTGGAGCAAACAAATTTTTTACAGTCCTAAGAAAATGTTTGTCTTCAACTCAGTGAAAAATATTTATTGCCCCAAAAAAATCATTTTTTTTTCTGTACTAAGGTAAAATCCCCTATATCCGCTCAGTACCATTAGTCGCTCACTTTAACTGTTTAATGCGTTTTTTATAATTTTTATAAAAAAAAATGACAACTAAAAATATTATTATTGATAAATAATTATTCGTGAATCTAAATATATTAAAATATGATGCATCGAATTATTTTATAATAGATTATAAATTTAAATTAAATGACTGTTTTCAAAATCGCGCTCAGCCGAGCATTTTTTACTTTAACGTTCATTCGTTAGATTCAATTTAGGTTACGTCGAATTTTTTAAGAATTGTTATAACTATATCTTATTATATACATTTTTAAAATTCATGAAATTTTATATTATGAAAGAATAAAGTAGTATAATTTATAAATTATTTGTCCAAATCAATAAACTTATAATAGTTTAATTGATATTGTCTTTGAGCGACTATAGGGCCATGTGTTGGTCGAGTAATGGTACATCACAACTTTTAGTGAGCGACTATGGGTACACTCAAGGACCTTATTTAAAAAATTAATAATAATTAATTATCAAAATTATTCTTTAAACTTAAATTTTATTCTAATACTCGAAACTTCAAAAAATAACTATAAAAAAAAATATGGTTTTTCATTTTATTTATTAATTTGTATTGAGTGATTTAATCTCACTCCAATGAAAAGTAAGCGGGTATAGAGGCTTTTACCTTACACGTGATTTGGAGTAATTAGTTTTGCTGAAACTTATTTAAGATTTATATTATCAATAATAAATATAAAATAGTAAACGTACAGAGAGATGATAAAAATTTATTGATTATTGTTATTATTAAAGGCATTGACAAATATCGCGGAAGTACCAGAAGGACGAGAAGAATTGCTAGCTCATTTAATATTTATTGAGCACATCAATACGGGAAGAGATAGAGTATTGAAGAAACATAAAAATATCCTGCTCAAAGTAATACAATGGCATCCGTGATGACTAGCAAAAAATAAACCCATTCATATATATATACATATTTTTATTTACTTCCATTTTTATGCTTTTATGTTTTACGATCAAACGAAAATTAATCATCAATTATTAACCGGTAAAAAAAATCACAAGATTGTTCTGAAGAATAGATTGCTACGTAATAAAGATTTTGTCGGGTATATAAATTTATAATTTATGGTATTGTTTTATTCGGAAAGGTATTCAAAATAATTACTATCATTAATAAAGTGCATATGGGATTTTTTGTGTTTGTTTATTCATAACTTTGTTTAGTTTTTTTTTTTAGTTCTGATTCGTTAAGGTCAAAGTATACTTGAATTAAATATATATATATTTATTTTTTTTAGCACGTGTTTTATGATACTGATATTTTAGACGTCAGTTATCATCGTATTAATTAACAATGACACGACCCAGATACATGATATTAAATTAAATTTATAAGCAAATATTAATTACTTCCGCGTCAGATATTTTACTGCAACATAGTATTTTTAGTGTGGTAATGGTATAAATATTTTATGAGTAAAGCGATGTGATGTATATTTGTGGTATTTGTGATAAGGGGTGTTGTCTCTGATTGATAATAAAAAAACGGTATTTAATTTCAAAGTTTTAATAAATTTTTATTTGAGTAATTTTGAAATATTATAAAAAAAATAATGAATAAATATTTAAATATTTTGGCGCGAAATTTAAATTTGGTGAGAACTGATCAGTAAACTTATTTTATAAAAATATCTGATGCCAGCCCGGGTCGAAAAAAAATCTTAATTATGACTTAAAATTTAAGCCAAAATCCTTCAAATTTCAACTGTTAATTTTTTTAGTCAGTGTAAAATTTCCATTACATTTGACTTAGATTTGACTTTTTGTGGCTTAGTTAGGATCGATTTAAGACAAAATAAGTCACGTTTAGGTCAAAACTGGTTCAGTTTGACTCTATTTCCTTTAGATTTAAGACAAAAAAAGTCACACTCAAGTCAGAATTGCGTCGATTTAAATACATTTTACTTAGATTTAAGTTAAAAAAAGTTTCATTTAAGTCAAAATTGATTCAATTGAAATATATTTTATTCAGATTTAAGACAAAAAAAGTTACATTAAAGTCAGAATAAAATAAAATTAGACAGTTACAACGCAAATTAAAAAAATACTTATAATTAGTAACATATAATTAATGATAGTAATAATTATTAGCGACAGTTATAATAATAATGTTAATTATAATAATAATAATAAACATTGAAAAATAATTCTTCTAATGTAGCATTTAAATACTTGAATGAAAAAAATTTTGGTCTTCTTCATTCTTTTATAAAAATTATTGATAAAATATGTGATTGTTAAAAAATTAGTAATTGTAAGTGCCTTGGCCATCATTTTGCAATAATAACTCTTCTGCAAACAAAACTTTTCAAAGAGCCTGTCAGACTTCTCTAACTATCACACTTATATGAATTCATTGTAACTGAAAATGTATTTGCGATTCCTGTCGAAAATTTACTATCGGTATGTTTTTATATTGATACAGCTAATAAAACTTTATTGCAGACTTGGTTAATCAATATGAAAATGAATGATATTGTAAACAAGAGCTTACATATACAAATTCTTCAGGAACAGAATAAAAAAAAAACATTGCAATAAAAATTTTTAACTTCCCGCTAAGAAAATTGTAAATTTTCAAAAATTCGGGAAGTTATTGGTTTCGGTCCGATTTAGGAAAATCGAATTTTCATCAGATGTCGACTTTTTGAGGTCCTAGGAAGCTATTCTGACTAATTTCACGATGATGTCCGAGTGTATGTATGTATGTATGTACGTACGTATGTAAATACCTGTATCTTTTGAACGGATTAACCGATTTTGAACTGTAAGGTGTCATTCGACGTGGCTTGTCGATATCTTGAAGCTGTAAGAAAATTGAGCTTGATCGGTAGGGCTCGTTCAGAGATATTCCAAAAATAAAATTTTTTCAAAAGTGTTTTTTTCGGAAACTTCTAATGTGCTCGATGGATTGATTCCAAAATCGACTGGGATTCGTTCAAGAGAAACCGTTGTCGAAAGAATTAAAAAAAACAAATTTTTTTATTTTTTCTGAAATATCTCAAAAACGACTCGATAAATCGAATTCAAAATATGATCAGCTTTAGAACTTGATAAAACGCGTCGATTGCCACCTCAACCGTCTCAATCGGCTTATTCGTTTGAGAGATATCGTTGGAGAAAAAATGGTGAAAAACTTTTTTTTTCGAAAACAACAGCATACAAAAGTATTTTCGAGCTCGAAAATGTATTCACAATAATGTTTTCGAGGCTCTTGAGCTCGAAAACAGCGGAAAGTTTTGAGGCTGGCCCGCAGGGTCAACTGACAGACCGATTTTTTATAACAGATTTGCCACTATCTACGATAAAATTGCGTACTTTACAGTAAGAAGATCGTACTTTATAGTAAGTTTGCTACGAATTTACGGTGTTGCTACCTAAAATCCAGTATTTTACTGTAAATTTCGGTGATTTTACGATTTCTTACGGTAATAATAATCCGGCGAAAAAACAGTGAATCTACTTATATCTACCGTAAGCTCAAAATCAAATTTGACATGGTTATTTCTCAATTGATAAATTCTACATGCTTAGAAATTTATAAAATTGATTTATTGAATTCGATTCAATTGCAGATAAGAGATCGTGCAGAAAATGATGGATGCAACTTATAATTTCGTTACATGTACAAGGGAAAAATGAACTATCTAAATTGAGAAAGGACAAGTAATATATAATGATAAAGTCATTAGTAAATACTATCATCATTCTGAATAGTAATTTTTTTATTTATAATTATAGAATAAATATCAGAATTTATTGTCTATGCAAAAAGAATTAATATTTGAACTATAAAAATCGTAACTTAAACATTGAAAATTTATAACACGTATTATAAAACTTATTATTTGAAATATTAAAATTTCATATATTGACACCCAAGTTTCGGGTTATAATTTCAAACACTGATTTTTGAAGTTTATTTTTTTCTGTGTAATGATTGTATTTATAAAATCAATTATATTAAATTTTAATTACCATATGGGTGTGTGAAATTGGAGTATGTTTTGATAATGATGACCATGACTGGAAGATTTTATTGCCCGTCACAATGACAAAAAATAAAAAATAAATTATTTAAAAAATCCACATATTCACGATATAAAGAAGCTTCGCCTCCGTTAAATTAATGAAAAAATAAAAAAAAATAAAATAAAAGTAGAGCGGCAGAGACAGCCGATCGGTTCTGGTGTGGCTCGGGCGATCACTGAAGTTAAGCAGCACTGAGCATGGTCGCAATTTGGCTGGGTGACCGCTTAGCCACGAGTTGAGCTCGATCGGAGGTCTCTGGCCGTTAGGCGCAGGATGAAGATTTAGTGATCGGTAAAATGGGAATTTTACCGATCACTAGAGCCTCACCTTAACCGAACTGTAATGGCAATGGTTTTCTCTGTGGCTTTCCTTGCCCCTATACCCCCACAGCCAAGGTGGGGGGTAGGGTATCACCGTAATGGTACAGTACAGTATAAGCACAAGTCGGGCCACAGCCGCACAATGAAAGCAGATAAAGAAAGGAAGCAGTCGCGATGTAAAGGCAAAAAGTGTAAAAGGCCGTACATGCGGCTATGCACTGGAACAATTAAAAAAAAAAAAAAAAAGAAAATAATAAAATTGTAAACTAATTTGAATCATTCATTTTTTTATTTTAATAAGATAAAAATATTAGTATTTGATCATTACTGGAATGGTCATAAAAAAAATTTCTTTTCATTTTGATAGAAAAATTTGAACTGACTCATTTAAATAATGTCAGTTTTCCATTGGTGAAAATTGCTTTCAAGAGCATGCGCACAAATTCGCGCATGCCAATACATGCGCATTGATTTTTTTCATAATTAAAACTGCCGAAACGGCACAAAAAAAATTGTTAACTTTTTGTTGAATTTAAGTTAACAATTGGTTAACGTAAATTCATGATAACAAATTGTCGTTTTAAATTTAACATAATCAACAATTTTTTTTTGTGCTGCTTGGGTATAACAGAAGAAAGTACCGTACCAATATTTAAAAAAAAACTATTGAATTAAGTGCCACATTTAATGTTAAATTTATTATCAAAATTCAAATAGGCAGAGTTGTGCGCATGAGTTGTAAAGATATTTTTGCAGGTAGTTTAAATTGGTGTAAAAAATGTATATGGCATATTTTCAATCGATTGACTTACATATTTTTGCTTTTAACTTATCGTGTTACTATTTTTTTTATTTAAAATATAACTGTAGCCTAGATATTTTATAAACATTGAATATATCGATTTATAAAAAGAAAATAATTATGCAAGTCACATACTAAGAAAAAAAAAAGAATAATGTTCAAATATTTATGGTACCAAAAATTAAAAATGCTAATATGACACAGAAATTGTATATATTTTTTTTAAATTTTGATTTCTGATAAAAAAAAACAAAATATTTTAAATAATATTAATTTATTTGTTAACTCTATATGTTCGATGGTGATTGTCACCACCATCATTTGTTACTGTTATCATTTTCATTAGTAAAACTAATTATTAGAACCGCTGAAAAATTTACTACCATTTTAGATAATGAAATTTAAAAATTTTATATTGTAGATAGTTTCATTAAATTTTCTCCGTGTGCTTACTGAATTTCGTAAAGTCGTCGATTTTCCTAGCGGAAAGGTAAAAAAAAATCATTATGAAATTGACATTTTCTTTATTTAATACAAGTCCAATACATAACAAACCCATAATTCTACAACAAGATCATTTACTATAATCACAACAGAAGTATTCAACTAACGATAAAACAATCAACACGATGTGACTGAAAGTTATTCGATAAATATAATTTTATATCAATGCTTCAATTAGATATATGCTTACTACAAGATTTCCAAACATCATAAAGTTGTTCATTAGAAAATTGTAATAATGTTTGATTTTTCATAATTAAATTACGAGAGTCCATACAGGGGAGCGGAGAGGGGGGGTATAATGGGCCGCAAAATGAGTCCCCTAAAATTTTGGATGCCTCAAAATATTTGGAGGCAAAATAGGCTCCCCAAATTTTTGTTCAATTTAAATGATTCAAGAGAAAGGAATCCCTGCAAAGTGTTTAAGATTGTGGTTGACTTTTTACTCGTCTAAATAAGAAAATTTTCTTGACAATTATACATTCAGTTTGGAATGCCCTACTTTACTCTCTTGATGTGTAATATACTATTGAGATTACACAAGATAATAATTGAATTTTAGTAGATTTTTTCGAGGGCCCATTTTGCCCCAAATTTGAATTTTTTATTTTGGCGCATATTGATCACAAATACATAGCAGAAAACTAGAAAAACTAAAAGGGGTAAAAAAAATTGAACATTAAAACTTTTTATTTGGGGGGCCCATTTTTAATTTTCAACACAAGCGGCATATTGAGACCAAATACATGGTACGGGGCTAAGAAGAAGTAAAACAAGAGAGAAACACTAAGGATATCAGCTCTTTTTTCTAAAAGGGCCCATTTTGATCCCCCCCCCCTTTCCTCTACAAAACAATCAATAATTAGACAGAAATTATCGTAACAGAATATATAAATATATACACACGCATCAATCAAAAACGACTCTATCTTCGTTAATGAACACAATTTCTTCTTGTAGTTCCTCATTTTCCCTTTCTAATTGCCTTGGGGGTCTAATGATTTTATTAAGCCTTTCAATAGCAAATATGACTACAGCCAAAAGTAATAAATGTACCATTAATACAAACGCATACATTAAATCATCACCGTCTATGATTTCTGATTGTTTAGATTTTTTAATGTTTTCAATGACCTTCATTTTTTTTAATCGTTTATAGATCAACAATCTCTCGTATCGATTAATAAAACCAGCTTCAATGAAATGTAAAACTTTCTGATCAACGCGACTTTTTAAGGCCCAGTTTTTACGGGCATTATAAATATAATTAGATGGAAATAGTAACTTATTGGATACATGTAGTCCATATTTAAAAGCATTCTCTAATATAAATTCAGCGCCGTAAATACACGCTACAGTTTTATCTTTGCTAGCTAGTTCTAAACACTCAAATGAAAGGCTACCATTATCAGGGTGTAAATATTGCATATCCGAATCAGTTGTCCATAATCCCGCATTTTTAATATCTTCACCTAGAAGGCCAGAATAATGTACATGGTATTTATATTGATATAAGTCCTGAAGACTTTCAATATTGTGATATGTAGGTTTTGCTAAAACTGCAAACAATTCACCTTGCAGGATTGGACTTGATATAAATATGAATAGGAAGGCAGAGAAAAAAATGATGCGCATAGCTAATCTATCAAGAGGTAACAAAATCCCCATATTTAACACCATTAGATAGACATCTAAAAAAGCTGCACCAAATCGATACCTATTGTTCAGTCCTATTATTACAATAATTAATAAGAAAATAATTACCATAACTATAACAGTATTAACATTAAATATAAAATTAAGTTCACTAAATGGTGTTATAACACTTCGCTTTTGTGTGGCTATTAAAAAACTTTGTTCGAAATTTAAGAAAATAAAATCACTGAAATTATAATTAATCCAAGAAAGTGGAGTACCTACTACACTAACATCACTTCTTTTAGTATTTAATGAAAGGTAAATATCCAATAGTGTGGTATTCAGTACATAAGAATGTTCACTATTCGTGAGGTTTAAGCTTGGAACTATAAATTTCTTGAAAAATTCAAACTCTCCCCAAGATGAAAGAGTCTTTACACTATAACCATCCAGAATTTTGGTTTTATCGAACTGAAGAACATGACAGATTTTGGGATCTGAAAAAAATAAATAAAAGGAATACAGTTAGTTTACCAAATAAAATTTGAAAAATTACAAATATTACCTTTGACAAATAGTTGTTTGAACAACGTCCATCGACTATTAGGTTTATAAGTT
Organism: Microplitis mediator; assembly: GCF_029852145.1. Lineage (NCBI taxonomy): Eukaryota > Metazoa > Arthropoda > Insecta > Hymenoptera > Braconidae > Microplitis > Microplitis mediator. The sequence goes on from NC_079979.1 coordinate 15,273,867, forward strand.
ATTGCCACTTGTACCCACGGATCGGGTGCATAATTAGTGAAGGGATTAAAAGTATATATTGTTGTGTCATTGCTGTTCTCGGGGCATAAATAGAATGATGATAATAAATCCGATCTCCATAATAATCGGAGAACCTTTGCTGCATTGTTTTGACAGGACTTTTTATCAGTTCCAACAACAAAGAAATGAGAGACAATGTTCCAGGCAGGAGATGATTTGAATTCAAGAAGAAGAAGTAGAAGGTCATCAGCTAAATCAGCAGATATCACGTAAGTGGGATGCGAAGGGTGATACGGAATAATATTTTTCGATTTGAATTTGTGGTTAATCACAGTAATTGGTGCTTTTATCGCACTCGATAGATATTGATCGATTGAATCCACCAAGTCTGCACTCATAATTATTGGATTCGATTTATTCGCAAAACATAATCCGAGCAGTTGACTCTGTAGAAAAACGATAGTTCAATTTAATGAAATTTTAATAATGATTCACTTTATGAATCATTTGTATTCACGATTTTGCTTGTAATTTTTAACAACTTTTGATTATAATCGGATTTTTTGTATGTTCTTTATTAAAATACATTGCAAAAAAACTGTATTATTTCTCTTTTAGTTTTCCATAAGTATTTTAATAAGGAATAACTAATTTAATGCAAAATGTTCTCTGTTAGCTAACAAAGTAGTCATAAATACCCGCATGCAAAAAGAATATCGTTGCAGACATTGAGCAAGCTATATAGCTGTACATATAATTGTGCAATAGTTAATATACATATGTATAATATTCAAAATCAATCAATTGCGTCCACTGATATAATGAACTTTATGCACGAACTCAAACTGCAACTGTATTAAACTAGATCGATAAATTCAACGAATTACATAAAAAATACAATATTTATCAAGTCGGTATTTGAAAAAATTTTTATTAACTGAAAATAACTTGAGTATTTGGTTAAAAAATTTTTTTCTCATTAATTCTAAGCTATTGAAGTTTTACGACCGATCACGACATTTTCTACTAAGCTCATCAAAACTCTTACTAATATGTTATTGCTGTTACAGTGTATATGTAACAAAATATTTATACTATTAACCTTTTTTTTATTTTCTATTAATTATAGTTGAAATATAAACGAACCTAATTTTTTTGTTGAATATTCAAGGCCATTTTGAGACTGTGCCTGCTCCAACTTTTGAATAAAATTTTGAATGACTCTTCCTCCGCTGAGGTATCGATTTTCAAAGAAGTTACAATTAAGTCTTTATTTTTTTTTTTAATCAATTAATAAAATTTTAATACGGTTATGACAGATGAGAGTCGGTTCATATTCACTTAAATAGTGGGGTTGGGGGCACTGTCGGAGAATAGACTTAAGGCAAACTAAAATAAAAAAATTCATTAAATTTTCATTTTAATTTCATTTTTTATCTTTGTCTTTACAATTCGTTATAATTCACTGATTGTAATTTGAAAAAAGAAGAAGAATAAAAATCAACGCTATGATGAAATAAATACTAATCAATTTTTTGATTCTGACCATTTTGTCTTATAGCATAAGTATCAATAGAAATAAATTTTAAATGAGCAGAAAAAAATGAGTGTATAGAGCAATCGACGTTAATTAATTTTTTTTTTAAGCTGCCGAATTTTTTGAAGTTATATAAAGTTCTTTGACGGACCCAATTCTCAGTAAAAAGACAAATTATAGCCAAACCTCCTAAATTACCGGTTTGTCCCGATTCACGGTAATAATAATCAAATTTACGTGTTTTATAATGGCTTTGCCACAATCTACGATAAAATTGCGTTCTTTACAGTAAGAAGATCGTACTTTATAGTAGGTTTGCTACGAATTTACTGTGTTGCTACCTAAAATTCAGTGTTTTACTGTAAATTTCGGTGATTTTACGATTTCTTACGGTAATTATCCGGCGAAAAAACAGTGAATCTATTTATAACTACTGTAAAATAGCGCGAAATCAAATTTGACATGGTTATTATTCAATTGATAAATTTTGCATGTTTAAAGATTTATAAAATTGATGTATTGAATTCGATTCGATTGCAGATATGAGATCGTGCGAAAACTGATGGATGCAACTTATAAATTCGTTACATGTACAAGGGAAAAATGAACTATCTAAATTGAGAAAGGACAAGTAATATATAATGATAAAGTCATTAGTAAATACTATCATCATTCTGAATAGTAATTTTTTTAATTATAATTATAACGTAAATAATTATAGAATAAATATTAAAATTTATTGTCAATGCAGAAAGAATTAATATTTGAACTATAAAAATCGTAACTTAAACATTAAAAATTTATAACACGTATTATAAAACTTATTATTTGAAATATTAAAATTTCATATATTGACACCCAAGTTTCGGGTTATAATTTCAAACACTAATTTTCAAAGTTTATTTTTTTCTGTGTAATGATTGTATTTATAAAACCAATTATATTAAATTTTAATTACCATATGTGTGTGTGAAATCGGAGTATGTTTTGATGACGATGACATCGACTGTAAGATTCCATTGCCCGTCACAATGACAAAAAATAAAAAAGAAATTAGTTTGAAAATCCACATATTCACAATATAAAGAAGCTTTGTCTCTGTTAAATTAATGAAAAAATAAAAAAAAATCATAAAATCGAAAACTAATATGAATCATTCATTTTTTTTATTTTATTATGATAATAATATTAGTATACAATATAATATAAGTATATGATCATTACTCGAATGATCATAAAAAAAATGTCTCTTCATTTTGACAGAAAAATTTGAACTGACTCATTTAAATAATGTCAGTTTTCCATTGGTGAAAATTGCTTCTAAGAGCATGCGCACAAATTCGCGCATGCCAATACATGCGCATTGATTTTTTTCATAATTAAAACTGCCGAAACGGCACAAAAAAAATTGTTAACTTTTTGTTGAATTTAAGTTAACAATTGGTTAACGTAAATTCATGATAACAAATTGTCGTTTTAAATTTAACATAATCAACAATTTTTTTTTGTGCTGCTTGGGTATAACAGAAGAAAGTACCGTACCAATATTTAAAAAAAAAACTATTGAATTAAGTGCCACATTAAATGTTAAATTCATTATCAAAATTCAAATAGGCAGAGTTGTGCGCATGAGTTGTAAAAATATTTTTGCAGGTAGTTTAAATTGGTGTAAAAAATGTATATGGCATATTTTCAATCGATTGACTTACACATTTTTGCTTTTAACTTATTGTGTTACTATTTTTTTTATTTAAAATATAACTGTAGCCTAGATATTTTATAAACATTGAATATATCGATTTATAAAAAGAAAATAATTATGCAAGTCACATACTAAGAAAAAAAAAAGAATAATGTTCAAATATTTATGGTACCAAAAATTAAAAATGCTAATATGACACAGAAATTGTATATATTTTTTTTAAATTTTGATTTCTGATAAAAAAAAACAAAATATTTTAAATAATATTAATTTATTTGTTAACTCTATATGTTCGATGGTGATTGTCACCACCATCATTTGTTACTGTTATCATTTTCATTAGTAAAACTAATTATTAGAACCGCTGAAAAATTTACTACCATTTTAGATAATGAAATTTAAAAATTTTGTATTGTAGATAGTATCATTAAATTCTCTCCGTGTACTTACTGAATTTTGTGAAATTGTCGATTTTCATAGCGGAAAGGTAAAAAAAATCATTATCAAATTGACATTTTCTTTATTTAATACAAGTCCAATACATAGCAATCCCATGATTTTACAACAAGATCATTTACTATATTCACAACAGAAGTATGCGACTAATGATAAAACAAACAACACAATGTGTCAGAAAATTATTCGATAAATATAAATTCATATAAATGCATCAATTCGATATTTGTTTACTACAAGATTATCAAACATTATAGAGTTTACGTAATTAGGAAATGGTAGTAGTGTTTGATTTTTTATAATATCATAAAAATCGAGACTCCATATTAGGGTGTTTCAGAAAAAACAAATTTTTTTTTGGTATTCAAAAATTGAAAGTATACCTGAAAATAAAAATTTTGGTGCCAATCCGAGCTCTTAATCATAATATAAAGGTTTGCCTCAATCCATTTTTCTATTTTCCTATTTTAAATAACATAGAAAAAAAATTTTTTTTTTTTTTAGAATTTTCTAGCTTACAGACCGCTCAACGGATTTCTATGCGCAATAAAACTTTGTGTAGAAAATTGAACGCTCTACAAAAAAAGTCTCTTATCATTTTTTGATAAATCCCACTGTTCGAAAGTTATTCAAGTTTCAAGTCAAATTTATAGTAAATTTTGGGATCTCTTCACTTTTCCGGCGAAACTATCAGACTTATTACAAAATGTCAGAGATACTTTTTTGTAGATAATTTTATTTCTTACAAATTATTACAAGTAAAATTTTTCAAAATTCCGCATTGTTTTCAATTTATTATTATTTCAATGTCAAGCTCTTGAAATTAATCAGAAATCTATTTTTTTAAGAGCTTTAAATTGAAATGGACATAACTTGAAAACAACGCAAAATTTCGAAAAACTTTATTCGTAATAATTTGTGAGGAATAAAATTATCTACAAAAAAGTTTCTATGATATTTTCTGATAAGACTGATAGTTTCTCCAGAAAAGTAAAAAAATCTAAAAATTTACTATAAATTTGACTTGATGCTTAAATAACTTTTGAACAATGGGACTTATAAGGTTAGTTAAGACGTTATTGCAAAAATCCGCCCAATTATTAAACAGACATGATCAAAACAGAATATATAATTATATACGCACGCATCAATCAAGAACGACTCTATCTTCATTAATGAACACAATTTCATCTTGTCGTTCCTCATTTTCCCTTTCTAATTGCCTTGGGGGTCTAATGATTTTATTAAGCCTTTCAATAGCAAATATGACTACAGCCAAAAGTAATAAATGTACCATTAATACAAACGCATACATTAAATCATCACCGTCTATGATTTCTGATTGTTTAGATTTTTTAATGTTTTCAATGACCTTCATTTTTTTTAATCGATTATAGATCAACAATCTCTCGTATCGATTAATAAAACCAGCTTCAATGAAATGTAAAACTTTCTGATCAACGCGACTTTTTAAGGCCCAGTTTTTACGGGCATTATAAATATAATTAGATGGAAATAGTAACTTATTGGATACATGTAGTCCATATTTAAAAGCATTCTCTAATATAAATTCAGCGTCGTAAATACACGCTACAGTTTTATCTTTGCTAGCTAGTTCTAAACACTCAAATGAAAGGCTACCATTATCATGGTGTAAATATTGCATATCCGAATCAGTTGTCCATAATCCCGCATTTTTAATATCTTCACCTAGAAGGCCAGAATAATGTACATGGTATTTATATTGATATAAGTCCTCAAGACTTTCAATATTGTGATATGTAGGTTTTGCTAAAACTGCAAACAATTCACCTTGCAGGATTGGACTTGATATAAATATGAATAGGAACGCAGAGAAAAAAATGATGCGCATAGCTAATCTATCAAGAGGTAACAAAATCCCCATATTTAACACCATTAGATAGACATCTAAAAAAGCTGCACCAAATCGATACCTATTGTTCAGTCCTATTATTACAATAATTAATAAGAAAATAATTACCATAACTATAACAGTATTAACATTAAATATAAAATTAAGTTCACTAAATGGTGTTATAACACTTCGCTTTTGTGTGGCTATTAAAAAACTTTGTTCGAAATTTAAGGAAATAAAATCACTGAAATTATAATTAATCCAAGAAAGTGGAGTACCTATTACACTAACATCACTTCTTTTAGTATGTAATGAAAGGTAAATATCTAATAGTGTGGCATTCAGTACATAAAAACGTTCACTATTCGTGAGGTTTAAGCTCGGAACTATAAATTTCTTAAAAAATTCAATCCCTCCCCAAGATGAAAGAGTCTTTACACTATAACCATCCAGAATTTTGGTTTTATCGAACTGAAGAACATGACAGATTTTGGGATCTGAAAAAAATAAATAAAAGGAATACAGTTAGTTTACCAAATAAAATTTGAAAAATTACAAATATTACCTTTGACAAACAGTTGTTTGAACAACGTCCATCGACTATTAGGTTTATCAGTTATTGCCACTTGTACCCACGGATCGGGTGCATAATTAGTGAAGGGATTAAAAGTATATATTGATGTGTCATTGCTGGTCTCGGGGCATAAATAGAATGATGATAATAAATCCGATCTCCATAATAATCGGAGAACCTTTGCTGCATTGTTTTGACAGGACTTTTTATCAGTTCCAACAACAAAGAAATGAGAGACAATGTTCCAGGCAGGAGATGATTTGAATTCATGAAGAAGAGTTTGAAGGTCATCAGTTAAATCAGCAGATATCACGTAAGTGGGATGCGAAGGGTGATACGGAATAATATTTTTCGATTTGAATTTGTGGTTAATCACAGTAATTGGTGCTTTTATAGCACTCGATAGATATTGATCGATTGAATCCACCAAGTCTGCACTCATAATTATTGGATTCGATTTATTCGCAAAACATAATCCAAGCAGTTGACTCTGTAGAAAAACGATAGTTCAATTTAATGAAATTTTTATAATCATAACTTGTATGAACCATTTCGATTTATGTCTTAGCTTTCTTTTAAACTACTTTTGACTGCTCTCGATAAAAGTTTCTTGTTTTCGAAATAATAATAATTGGATGTTTTATATTTTCTATATGGAAATATATCGCAATAACCAATTTTTTCACGGGTGTTAGTTATTTTAAAAATTGTATTTTCATAAACCACAAAAATAAAAAATTAAATTTTTGTTATGTTTTGTTGATATTTTTAATCTCACGAGACGATCGACACAATAATGTAAGTACTAATAAAAACCTTCATTAAGTATTGAGAAATATTGCAAAAATAGCCAAAATAATAAGTAAAAAAAATAAAAAATGACTAATTAACCCATCGTTACCCGCGCTATACGGCGATTCCCCGCACAACTTTACTCAACCTAATAGGGTTGGCGTGAATACGAGTGAGACACTAGAGAAAGCGCGTGTAACGGAAGGTTAAACAAAATGTCCTGTATATAAAGAAAGTAATTGTAAAAAATTTTGTAAAAAGAATATCGTTGTATATATTGAGCCAGCTATATAGCTGTACATATAATTGTGCTATAGTTATACATATGTCTAATATTCCAATTCAATCAATTGCTTTACTAATATATAAATTATATAAAATAATTAATTAAATTAAATTATTGTTCATGTACCATCAACTTTTTTCTTTATGTTTTTTATTAATTATAACTGAGATATAAACACACCTATATTTCACTTTAATTTATTCAAGAGAAACTGAAATAATATATTTTTTTAATAATTTTAGTTTTTATTCATTTCTTTGCCATTCACTATATCATTCATCAATTGTAATTTTCAAAAAAAAAAAAAAAATGATAAAATCGTTTGTGATGAAAAAATTTTAATTAATTTTTTGATTATAATTATTTCGTCTCATTGTATGCATATCATTAAAAATGAGTACTCAAATCGACTAAAATTAATTGAATTTATTAGGTTGTCGAATTTTGTTCGGATTGAAAAATTTTTTGAAAACTGAAGTTGATAAACGCATATTCAAAGATTTACAAGATTAATTCATTAAATTTGAATTAATTTCTGATCAAGTAATTGCGTAAAACTGATTAGTGCAACTGATTAAATCGGTAAGTTAAATGATTTATTTTTTAAAATTCAATTATACTAAATTGTAATTACCATATGTGTGTGTCAAATTGGAAAATGTTTCGATGTTGATGATCTCAAATGTAAGATTCCATTGCCCGATACTGTGACAAAAAATAAACAGAAAATTATTTTAATGATTAACGACATATCGCAAATTTAATTATTATAAAATATTTTTGGATAGTTTAATTTAAAAAAATTTTTAATTTAAAATAAATTATTTCAATGAGATTAAATTTATTCGCTGGATGTTTAAAGGAGACACGTTCATTTCAATCGGTTCAAGAATTTGAACTGACTCGTTTCAATAGCGATGATACACTTATAAATTATCATATAGAAATGTGTGTATTGTATTGTATTTCGATTATTAGTTTTACGTGTGTTGGCTGTCCATTTTGCTAATTAATATTGTTTCTAACATATTCTACTGCAACCGGTAAAGTCCATGAATACTTTAAATGATATCGATTCATGAGAAAAAATATTGTGCAAGTTGCATATTTTTAACAGCTAACAAAGTTTTTTTTTTTTTTCTAATATTAAATAAAAAACGAAATAATTGATAATTACAAAATAAAGCTAACAGAAGAAGATAATATGAAAATCATAAGTTATCCGTTATTAAAATCTTATTAGTAAATTTCTTGACTTTGTTCAAACTTTAGAGGCTACCAAATTATTGGAAGAAATAATCAAAACATAAAATTTAACAAAAATTAAAGCTTATTGGACAAGCTTTAAGATATTTTTTACAGCCATTGTCTATGAGTTTTAGTTTTCAAGTTATATGAACTTCTAGTAAAAACATGATTTTTTAGAAAAATCGTAAAAATTTTCAACAGCCATAACTTCTAAACTAATCTATTGATTTAGCCAATCTCCCAACTTGATCAAGATAATCGCCTGTAGAATAAGAGTAAAAATTTTCATTATGATCCGATAATAACTATAGGCGCTATCGTGATGACAAGGCTGGTTATATTACATATATCTATATATATTCTAACGAGTGGTATATTCTCGAAAGCTACTCAACTAATTATGATAGTTTATGGCAAAATTCCTTACAAAATCGACCATGAGAACAAATACGATAGCTAGATGTTTGAGAAATCTACCTAAAAACAAATTCAAATCCCGCTAATTATGCGTTAAGTTCCATTATCTAAAAAATGTGTCATGGAACCTTATGACAATTACAATATATGTTACTGTGTAAAATCTACTTGAAAAACTGCATATTCAAATAAACGAAAAAAAAAAAAACTAATTTTTAAATAATCTAGAACTACTAAATTATTATTATATTGAACATTTTTTTATATTAACATTAGATTTTTTTTTCAATCAATTGTGTTACCTGGCGCTACTTTTTAGTATAATATAATACATATTTATTTCCTGTGCATGTGACTACGGCCTTGAAGCTTTGTAATTATTTAAACTGGATGTATTGATTTATAAAGGAAAAACTGTTATGGAAATTGTAAATTTACAATGATTAAAAAAAAAATAATTCATAATAAATTAATAACTTCCCTCTTTTTTGAAAATTTCGAATTTTTTAAACGGGAAGTTGAAATCGTTAACTTTGGTATTACATCGTATTAATCAATATGTATATTAGACTGATTTAAAAAAATCGACTATTTTTTTTTTCTTCATTATATCGAAAATATTGTTGGAAATGACGAAAGAAAAATACTTTGAAAGTTTGAGCTCTTAAGGGGGATAGCCACTGTGAGGATCGAAAAAATAGGTGATTTTCGGGAATTTTTTTGACTGGAATAATAAAGAAATTTGGGGATCGGGTTTTTTTTTCGTTTTATAATGTATACATTGAAGATAATTCTCCTAAATTTTCATCAAAAAATATTATGTTGTTACAAAGTTATAAGCATTTTTGTGGAGCAACAAAAAAATTTCCCCCACCACGGTGTCATCTCTAACTCAAAAACGGATTATCAGAAACAAAAAAACCAAACGGCGTTGTAATCTGTATGTGGTTATCGTTGCACATAGGGGATTTTGAAAATTTGGATTTGAAAAAAAATGGTGACATATTAAAAATTTTTTCATTATTTTTTCTCATTTTTTTGGATTCAAACAGCCCTAAAAAATCTTAAAAATCAGAATTTTCAAAATCCCCTACGTGCAACGTTAGCTACTGAATAGACGAATACGGCAAAAAAAATCGGTCTGTCAGTTGACCCTGCGGGCCAGCCCCAAAACTTCCCGCTGTTTTCGAGCTCGCTGAGCTCGAAAACATTATTGTGAATATATTTTCGAGCTCTTCGAGCTCGCAAATACTTTTGTATGCCATTGTTTTGTAAAAAACCATTTTTTAGCATTTCTTTCTTCCACGATATCTCGCGAACGAATTAACCGATTTTGTTGGTTGAGGTGGCAATCGACGCGTTTTATCAAGTTCTAAAGCTGGTCGAATTTTGAAATTGATTTATTCAGCCGTTTTTGAGAAATTTCAAAAAAACCAAGGAAAAAATTTTTTTTGAATTCTTTCGTCAACGGTTTCTCTTGAACGAATAAACCGATTTTGATGGTTGAGGTGGCATTCGACGCGGCTTATAGAGTTTTAGAGCTGATTAGATTTTGGAATCAATCCATCGAGCAAATTGGAAGTTATCCAAATAAAACATTTTTAAAAAAATTTTATTTTTGAAATATCTCTGAACGCACCCTACCGATTAAGTTCAAATTTCTACGGCCTCAAGACATTAACAAGCCGCGTCGAATGACACCTCAACGATCAAAATCGGTTCATCCGTTCAAGAGTTATGAATATTTACATACATACATACGTACGTACACACATACATACACTCGGACATCATCGTGAAATTAGTCAGGATAGCTTCCTAGGACCTCGAAACGTCGACATCTGATGGAAATTCGATTTTCGTAAATCGGACCGAAACCAATAACTTCCCGAATTTTTGAAAATTTACAATTTTCTTAGCGGGAAGTTAAAAAAGTTGCGAATCGGTTTATATTTATGCATATTACAGATGCCACCAGTTCAAAAAAAATAGTTTCGAGAAAAATGCGTTTAAAGTTTTTAGTCGATGCAACGGTCAGTTGACGCGCTGTTCAAGCTCCTTGAGCTCGAAAACAGCGGGAAGTTTTGGGGCTGGCCCGCAGGGTCAACCGACGTCTAGATTTTTTTAATAGTAATTTTAATTTAATCAGAAATAATTTTTAAAAAATTTGCTATAATTAAAATTGAGTTTTAATTTTAGATTAGTTTAATTAATAAATAAGTATAAAAACCTCATTCGATTTGACTTAATTTTTAAGTTAAAATTAAGTCAAATATAGAACTAGATTTCGAATCGATAACCAGTTGTTTTTTTTAAACAAAATAAGTCAAATTTAAGGCAATGAAATAACTTAAGGCAAAAAAAGTTAAATTAAAGGAAACTAAACAATTTAAGTCAAAAAAAGTCTAATCTAAGGCAAAAAGGTTAAAAAAAGTCAAGATTAAGTCAATCTTAAGTCAAAAAAAGTTTAAAAAGTTCAAATGTGGAATTCAGTTGTCGGCATATCGACGACTTCAAAGGAAATTAAGTTAAATCAAGTCAAATTTAAGATTTTTTTTTGAACCGGGAGGAAAAGGCACAAATTAAACTCAAGATTTTTCCAATGCTGCCGAAATAAAATCGCTGACCATTTTGTCGAACTGATATGAAGTTTGATTAAACAGGCAAAAAACTCTATTACTCAGAGACACAAATAGATAATAAGCAACAATGTTGTAAAACCTGTAAATATGTATAAATGTATATAAATTTAGTAATAAGTCATAGTTTGTAAGGCACAATAAAGACAAAAGCTAGGGTTTTTTATTTTTGTATAAGTATTTTTTCCCAAGAGCTAAAAAACAAAAAAAGAGAGAACGAATAGACAAGCAAAAACTCAGTCTATATCCTATAAACAAATAATTAAAAAATACAAAAAATCAAGAGCAGCCAGGATGAGAGATGCTGTCAACATCAGCCAACAATCCGAACATTATATACCAAAAAAATATACTTAAATAGGTCATTTTATTTAGCTTTTATGTAACCTATGTACTTAATACTATAATTTTGATAAATAAAAAAAACTTAAAAAAAAAAAATATGAACTTTGATAAATTTTCCTTGTTCTCTTAATAATATAGATTTGTATTATTGGTAAATGAAACAATAATTGTTTGTCTAGGTGAACAATATCCTGTCGCAAGGGGTAACGAGATTTGCGTTACACATGGATCACGCTATTGACGTGACTCAACGTGCAACGACGGTGGGATTAGACCGTGACAATGTCGTGTTCTCTCCGTTAAATCTGGCAGGAACTCTGGCAGTTGTGCTGCTGGGTTCCGGCGGCAGGACTTTTGATGAAATAGCCAGCATACTTGGATTTGAAGCCGGCGTCGACATATCAGGACACTCGGAAATTGTGCATCACATGTTTGGTATCTTATTAAATTCAATAAAATTGGCCAGCGGCACCGGCAGTCCACAAACGTAGGAAATTTTCTCAGCCGGTTGTATTTTTGTACAGTCCGGCTACTCTATACACCCTGAATTCGCGGCAATCGCTCGTGACGTTTACAAAAACGACATTATCAATGTCGATTTTCTTCACGTACCGTCCTCAGCACAAAGCATCATCAGTAATTGGGTTAACTTAAATATACGAGGAAAAGTCGGTAGTATTTTATCGTAAATTAATAGTATAGTATACAATAAATCTCAATAATTTGTTCACTTAAGTATTTAACTTATATCAGTATCAAATATTGATACACGTAATTTTATTTATCTGTGTACTTTAATATACACATACATGTATAAAATACGTAAATCAAATTTACACTGAAGTTGATTGTTATCAATTAAATGATTTTTATTGTTAATCAATCAGTCGATGATACATCTATTGAACCAATAAAACACAATTGTTTACCCAAGACCAGCTCATCGGGTTTTTATCCTCGTAATATTTAATTGAAATAAAATATCCATCGAGTCATAGACATTGTATGGACTTACATCTTCTGATTTATGCACTTGGAAAAATATTTAGATACAAGTATTTACCTCTTATCTACAATATATTTATTATTACCTTGTAATGCCATTCATCGTACATCGTACGCCGTATTTTTATTTCATTTCTTTCAATGAGTATACGTCACCCATATCCTACTTTATTCTCTCAGTGTATTGATTTATCATGACGTAGTTATAATTGTCATTGTTTTATTGTAAGATGTCCGAGAATAGATTTTAAAAAACCCGGCTATTGATTTTTTAAAAATAAACAAAATTTATCATTGTATAAATATCTAAAAATATTTAATAATTAAATATATATTTTTAATTATTAATTGGAAATAAAAATTTATAAGTAATTATTAGTTTTAATGGAGTGATTAATTAGCCGATAGTTTAATGGCTTGAAGAATTTGAGTTTCTAAAGATTTTTTTTTAAATATTGTAGCTCTTGATGGTCTGGCTGGAATGACGAAAACGTAATTATATTCTATACTAAAAAGGAGTAAAAAGCGACTGGTGACGAGTGATGTCATACAGGAGTAAGTATTACAAGTGTATGCATTGTATACAAACAGATGGTCATTGAATGAATATAAATCCCGGGAAATCCGCTGCTTTGGGAACTTCCCACTTTTATATATATATATTTAACTGTAGTAAATACTGGCCGTTTAAAATAATTACGTCGTATTTTTTTCCTCACACGTTTAAACTGTAACAAATTTAAATTTACGATTCAAATTAAAATTTGTATTCAACCCGCGTTACTGGTGTGAATTAATGATTTGAATTTTGAAATGAATATTTAAATTTATACTTTTATTAGTTACTAAGAGATGTATGGGATTTTAAATAATTTATATTTAATGGGACTGGTGAATTATTGATATCTATTAAGAATTTCTTTTTTTTGACTTTTGGAGTTTTTGAATTTTAACGCGCGGAATAGGAATTTTTTTGAATGACCCATTTTACCTACATAAATTTTTTTTAGTGTTTCCTAATTGTGAAAAAATTGAAAGATTTAATTATTGATATTTTTTTAAAATCCGGGGATAAAAATTAAAATTATCAGATTAGTTTTAAATTTTCTGTAAATGGGAGGGTAATTGCATCAACAAGATTTGCGATGTTGATCATTATAACTTTTGGCATGGCTATTTCGTGAATTACTCGAGCTCTACAAACTTGATCGCGGCCTTTAAATTCGCCGTAAGATTTCTGCCCTATGTTATTATTATTTTTATTATCATTATAATTTACTACACCAAAGGTATTTTATATTCGGAGCAATTATTCATTATTATTGTTGTTGATTTATTTATTTTAAATGTTTATTGTCAGGATGTTTATTACAAAGCCAGAGCTTAAAAAATTTCTCGCTGCTTTTTAATTACCGATGTACAGATAATTTTCGTCAGGTTAATAAATAATAAATTTATTGAGCAAACACAATAATTGTCATGCGCTTATCGACAAATCCAACTAAAAAATTTACAACATATCATTCGTATTTATATAAAATATAGTCAGCGACATGTACAAGTGTAACGAGTAATGGAAAAAAGAGCACTCTTGCACAAATCAATACTAAAGTTTACGCCGGCCATCGGCAAACGTTTAAGCGGCTCGCAATAACAAAACATTTTTAAAAAACAATTCAAACCTTCAGCATCAAACATAAATACAGTCCTCATATATTTTTATTCGCGATGAAAATTAATATAAAATTATTGTCAACTAAAAAGTAAATCAAAATGTAATTTTGAAGGCTTGAAAAAAATTTCAGAATATAAATGTGATCTTTAAATTCATTTCTACCTCAACTTTTTTTTCATCTTACCCGTCTTGATTCATGATAAAATCGGGTAAAATATATGAAAAATATAAAAGACATACTTATCACTTATCAAATCAACTACTCGATTCCACGTGACTGTAATTGCATAATTAATTATTAATTGTCGCGATTAACAGCAAGGAAATCAGGATACACATAAGCATATATATCTACATATATTATATATATATTATATTATATTATATATACATATATTATATATGTTTATATTTAAACGCGACTTGTTTATCAAAGCGGTGGGGACAGAAACGCGGTAAATACGAGTGCGAGACCATAACGTGAGTCAGTTGCTCTTACTCGGCAATACCCGCGGTTTACTACCTCCCGTGGCATTATTACTTATATATATACACATATATAATAAAATAACGGCATAACGTGACACCGGTATCGATTCTACAACTTCTGTTTCATCATTTAATAAATTGCGCGTTGCAATTTATTATTTTTCTACTCCATTGCTTCGTTTTCGCTAAATTGCATAAACTCATTAATTATAAACTACACTAATATAATTAAAGTAAATCTCTCGAAAGTATATATCATAAACTTAAATAAAATACTAATTTAATTAACGGTGTTATAATAGTGTGGATAAGCCCGGAGGTTTGTATAACTTTTTTTCTTTTTTAAATTTAAAAGTGAAATTCAATTCACTTTACGCGGGAGAATAAATTCAATTTTTTGTGCTACGTCAACCTTGTCTCCTGACTTAAATTTTAAAAATTAAATATTTAATTATAATTGTAAGTTATTAAATTAAAGTTAAATAATTATCACGTCGTAAAAATAAATTATAATTGACTCATTATTTGAACGTGATCATGTAATCTTAAAAAATTTTTTTTATAAATAATTATTGCATTGTTATCATTGACGTGTGGCTTATATATATGTATATCTATGTATATATATAAATATAAGTGGAAAGGAAGATGGGAGTCCTTGACTTTCGAGTGTTTTTTTGTAACCATTACGTGAATCTAGTTCTCCTTGTCCCTGATAGTTATGGAAATTTAAATTAAAATCAGTCAAGAAGAATATAAATAAATAAATAAATTAAAGTTTAAGTGAATTACTTAATTTTTGTTGGTATTGTTGATTTTTTTAGATGTCAAAAATAAATATAGCGGTGATACTATTTGTATTGACGGTGGGCGTTGATTTACAAATAATATTCCCCGAAGATTTTGAACCTACGATTCCACAGGCTTATTATGGAAATGGAGGTCAACATCGTCGACCTTTCCCGTCGTTTAGTGTTGCGAGTTTACCGCCAATACAAAATATACGACCGCCAATTAATTTTGATGGAGGTAATATCAATAAAGTCACTGCTGAAGCAAGACCATTTATCCATAATACGATGACCGGTGAAGAAAGATATTGGAGCGATCACGTAAGCTCATTGTTATTTAAATATTTTTTCTTTTTTTATGTTGATAAAAGTTGTGTAATTTAATTATACATTTCACGGCAGAGCGATATGTGAAATGATAAAAATATCTTTTGTGATAATTATAATTAGTAATTAATTACTTACAATCTGCAGCTCCCATGTGACTGCAATTGATAATAAAAAAAAAAGTATTTAATTTCAAAGTTTTAATCAATTTTGATATGAGTAATTTTGAAATATTATAAAAAAAATAATGAATAAATATTTGAATATTTTGGCGCGAAATTTAAATTTGGTGAGAACTGATCAGTAACTTATTTTATAAAAGTATCTGATGCCAGGAAAAGGCACAAATTAAACTCAAGATTTTTCCAATGCTGCCGAAATAAAATCGCTGGTCGTTTTGTCGAACTGATATGAACAGGGTGGCCACGAACCGGGAAAACCGGGAATATCGGGAATTATTATGGAATTTAATGCAACTGGGAAATATCATAGAAATATCAGGGAATTTCTAAAAGTATCCGGGAATTAAATTGTAACAGTTCAAAATTAAAAAAATTCCAAATTATACACTAGTTATAAAAATTAAGGGATATTAAAAAAATTTCAAATTTTAAAGTGATTTTCAACAGATTGTAACTCGAAGGAAAATGGTCATACGACAAAAACAAAAAAAGGCAAATCGTAGCTTCAAGTGTCTAGTTTTCTGATCTGGTCTTTAAATTTTTTTATTATAGCGGTTCCGGAGTAATCCTAAGAAAACTATCGAAAAAGAAATTTACCAAATTTTTGCTCGTCTTAAAAACGGTCTTCGAGCTTCAATAAATTTTTTTCGATAATTATGATTGATTTTTTATTGCTCCGGAACCGTGCATAATAAAAAAATTTAAAGACCCAAATCAGAAAACTAGACACTTGAAGCTACAGTTTGAATTTTTGTTTTTATTGTACGACCATTTTCCTTCGAGTCACAAATTGTTGAAAATTACTAAAAAATTTGAAATTTTTTTAATATCCCTTAATTTTTGTAACCAGTGTATTTTGAATTTATTTAAATCATAAAATTTCTTATTAAATATTTTAACTTATCCATTTTAACATCGAATAATCAAAAGTAGGCAATATTAATTTATTTTATTGCCCTTTTTTCTGGTTTCACGCATGATTTAATTATTAAAAATAAAAATATAATAAAAACTTTGAATACCTAAATGATACGAATAAAATTTCTAAATCAGGGATAAATGTGAAAAACTTTACTGGAAAACCGAGAAATATCAGGGAATTTTGAAATCATTTCTTAGTAGCCACCCTGATGAAGTTTGATAAATTTTCCTTGTTCTCTTAATAATATAGATTTGTATTATTGGTAAATGAAACAATAATTGTTTGTCTAGGTGAACAATATCCTGTCGCAAGGGGTAACGAGATTTGCATTACACATGGATCACGCTATTGACGTGAATCAACGTGCAACGACGGTGGGATTAGACCGTGACAATGTCGTGTTCTCTCCGTTAAATCTGGCAGGAACTCTGGCAGTTGTGCTGCTGGGTTCCGGCGGCAGGACTTTCGATGAAATAGCCAGCATACTTGGATTCGAAGCCGGCGTCGACATATCAGGACACTCGGAAATTGTGCATCACATGTTTGGTATCTTATTAAATTCAATAAAATTGGCCAGCGGCACCGGCAGTCCACAAACGTCGGAAATTTTCTCAGCCGGTAGTATTTTTGTACAGTCCGGCTACTCTATACGCCCTGAATTCGCAGCAATCGCTCGTGACGTTTACAAAAATGACGTTATCAATGTCGATTTTCTTCACGAACCCTCCTTAGCACAAAGTATCATTAATAATTGGGTTAACTCAAAGACACGAGGAAAAATAAATAGCATCTTACCCGAGCCACCTAGTCGTGCCAGTAAAGTTATTTTAGCTTCCGCATTGTACTTCAATGGCGAATGGAATCAACATTTTTTTAAAGGCGCTACCAAAAGGTACTTCATTATAATAATTTAAAAAAAAAATTAAAAAATCTTCTTTATCTTCTCATTAAATTTTTTTTTCATCCTCTCATTATTTTTTTTTTAAATCTATCCTTCAGAAAACCGTTTTATCTCGCATCAGGACAGACAATTAATGTCGATATGATGTATAATGGCGGTGAATTTCCATTTTACGAAGACAAACAGCTCGGAGTTAAAATCCTCGGCTTACCTTACAGAGACAGCGATTCCGTAAGTTATTTTTTTATCTTTTTTTCCATTACATCGACTATTAAATCACATCGTAAGCTTTAATAATCATGTGAATCAAGATAATGATGATCCTAAAATTGCCAATCGTAATTATTTTTATCCTCATCATGATTTACAGGCAATTACTGGGTATTCATTAAAGTCCGAGGCAACAATGTACGTGTTACTACCAACAGGAACGGGCTCAAATGCTTTGAATGACCTAGAATCCCGCATCACTCCAGACGTAATAAATTCATTAATAAATAAAATGATAAATTCGACTTGTATAATAGCGATTCCACGAATGAAACTATCGAGTACATTGAGTTTAAATCGCGCATTACAATCACTCGGGCTCACTTCACTGTTTACTCCGGGTGCAGCTAATCTGGGATTACTATCAACTGGTTTAAATAATGAACCAAATCCATCCACAAGTGATCCCATTATTTTCTCGAGGATCAATACCGATGATGATGATACTGATCCTGTGACCCCGACCACCAGCAACGCAGGCACCACCGGAGATGGGACTAGTGGCAGTACCGTTAATGGAAAAGACTTTTCTGGGAAGAATAATTACTTCAGGTACAAAGATTTACAAGGTGGCTATGATATTCAGCAATGGGATAATGGAGTTTATCTGGAAAAAATTCACAGAACCATTCAAAAGCGACAAGTCGATGTGTCTAGCTCGGGAAAATTGGGGGATAATAAACCAGCGGAAATCAATCAGCAGACGAGTACTTCCTCGTTTTCAAGGTCTCCGTCGTCTTCAACCTCAACGACCTCATCAACGCCCTCGTTCTTCAATCACGATAAAAATCCAGTTAAAGTTACTCAAGATAAAAATGAAACTACTCAGCGTCGCAGTAAAAGACAAAGTCGTCCGATTGATGCCGGGTTTCTGCGGTTTATCGAGGCCAAAGGATTTCCGTCTTATGGTTTAGATGCACTACGTAACAGCGCAAACTTTGTTAATCCTGGTTTGTATGCATCAGATGTACTTCATAAAGTTGAAATAGACATTACTGAAACTGGGACTGTCGCTGCTGCGGCAACGGGAGTTATAATTGCTAAATCTGGGGGTCAAAAAATATTAAATGCAAATCGGCCATTTTTGTTTTTCATAAGACATGATCCTTCTCGTTTAATTTTATTCTGGGGAACTGTTAATAAACCGACTCCTCATTATTAATTCTTTACACTGTAAAAAGAGCGGTGTTTAAATACCGGTATTAAATCGGTCTAAAAAAAAATTCCACGCATAAAAATTAGAAAAAAAATGTATTCGATAAAAAAAAATATAAAAATTTAATGAATATTATCTGGGGAAATTTAAATTTTCATGTGGACTTATTTAAATAATTATTTATATTATGCGTAATTTATTTGAAAATTACGCAATTTTATGGCCACCATTTCTATCACCAATAATTTAATTAATTAATAAAAATACTAATTAACGGTAGTGATCGAGTAAGTAAAAATATTTACAAAGTTAAATATTTCGAACACTGAAAAATTTTTTAACACTGGGAAATTTTTTTAACACCGGTAAAGAATATTTACACCTTTGGCGGTATTATTTTAACACCGCCGAAGATGTTGAAATTCAACACCCAAAATTTTATGATACTGAAGTTAGCTGACGTCCAATAATTTTTGGATTTTTCTTTAAACAATAAATTATTAAAAAAAAAAAATTTTTTTTAAATTGCACCTATAGTTTATTAAATTTTCTACATGGACATATTTTTATTTTTTTTTTTTAAATTAAGTCGTTGAAACAAAAATTCGAAAATTTTTAACTGTCTGCCAACTTCAGGATCATAAAATTTTAACACCCACATCGCTTGGACTTACTCCGTTTTTTTTACAGTGTACAAATATATCAAAGTTTTCTTACATTACCACTTGTCCACCGAAATTTATTATTATATTATTACATGGAGAGAAAAAATAACTTTTAGAAATATTAAATTATCTTCTCACAAGAAATTATGCCTGGAAATTTTTAATAAGATGTATTTTTATCGCCAAAATTTAAAGATTTCATTGAAAATTATTTTCTTAATCAAAGAAATCAAAGTTCAAATCGGAAAATGCTGATCTGCTTTTTTCCGAATGTAAAAAAATTTCGATTCCCTTCTGTCAAAAAAATCAGTTTTCAATTCAAATATTGAATTAATGATGTACTATTTCCTATTGATTCACTACTCAGGAAAATTGTCTTTCGAAAATTATTTTTTTCCAGTGTAATAATTAAGCCATCATTTTTTTTCCAATTTTACATATAGATAAATAATTAAAATTTTTTAGAAGCTGTAATCATAAATTAGTATTTTTATACTGCCTAGTTTTTTACATAAGCTAATACCAAAGCTTAAGTATATTTATTTATATTTAATTTTAAATTTAATATAAAAGTATAAAGATCAAAATGGAAAATTTTTCCGTTTTACTTACCGCGATTCTTTTTTTCGTAGACAGTACGAACGAAATATAAATTGGGATTCCCGGGAAAAATATTCACAGATGATTATATGTTGATATTTATGAGTTGTAATCATTAATAATATAATTTATGGTTACTATATATATAAATTAGAAAATCTTTTACAGAAAATTTATCTCTATAATCAGATATGCATCTGAAATACTACCTTACGACAGAATCACGAACCGCAATTTATAATTCGCTGGTATCACTAAATCAGTAGCATTAGTCTGTAGATCTACGTGCCCAAAATAAATCAAATATATATACATACATATATATATAATTACTTATTAATACCATTACTTATAGGTAAGTCGTAATCAACTATAGTTGAGTCCGTAAAAGAAAATGATCTTTTCTCTCACCATTTTTCTACAATTAAGTCATTACTGCGAATGCGCGGTAGTGCGAATTCCTGGATTTCATCATAGCCAAGTAGTGGGTGAAAAAAATTATTCTTTTGCGGACTTAAGGGTATTCTGAGACATTGCCCCCCCCCCCCACTTTTTAAAAATATGCAATGACTTTCAGCTGTCAACTGTAGTAAAATTTTATTAACTAATTAAAACCTTAATTGAAAAAAAGAAAATTTCGCCGAAATATAGAATTTGAAAAAAATTACTTAATGCTGTTATCGAGTAGGAGTTAAACAAAATTTGTTGTATAAATTTTAGCCTACAAAATTTGAAAATTTTAATTATAAAATTGACATGATTTTACTGAAATTCACTTTCCAAATTTCGTTTAACTTCTGATTGATATCAACTGTAAGTAATTTTTAAAAAATTCTATATCTCGACGAAATGTCTACTACGTTGTCCTTTATTTAATTTTTTTTAATCAATTGATAAAATTATGATTCGCTTATGACAATTGCAAGTCATTGAAAGTTTTTAAAAAGTAGGGGCACTGTCTGAGAACTACTTATTAAAATTTTTAACCTACGAAAAAAAATAGTCTTCTTATAAAATTAGATGTGAATTTGAATCAAGAACAAATAATATAAATGAGGGAAAGTCGACCAATAAATGGATATTCAAGAATGAGTGTGAATGTAGCAAACGTCAGACAAAATTATAATTATCAATAATTACATTAAATAATAAAAAAAATAATATTTATAAAAAATGCATTTATTAATTTTTAAATTTTTTAAATGCGCATTTTTTTTAAATTTAATTTTATGAATTATTTAGTCTCTTTATTAGTAATTTTTAATTCGTCTGATGTCTCTTACATTTACACTCATTATTCAAGAAATTTTCTAGTTTTCGAAAGGAATAACTCATACGAAAAAATGTTGGTTAGTTAAATGTAAGACTAGAAGTCGTCCATTTATTCATCGAGTTGCCCTATCAAATTTTAGACAAAAATATATGATCCTGAAGTTAACAGACAAATTATTTTTGGATTTTTTTTCTAATCAATAACAAAAAAAAATAAAATTAAAAATATGCACATGTAGAAAATTCAAAAATATCTCGGTACAATTTTTCAAAATATTTTTTTTTTTAAATTACCGCTTTAGAAAAATCCCAAAAATTATTAGATGTCAGCAAACTTCAGTATCATAAAAATATTACGTTTTGAATTAAAAATTTTTTAATAATTTAAATATTAGTGCCTGACAACTGCAATATTAAAAATATATATATATATATATATATATATATATATATATATATATTTAGTAATAATAATAATAATAATAATAAATAATAAAAAAATATTTATTATTTATTTCTTCTAATCATCAGCGGATGATAAAATACAACTAATAAAATAGCTTTTGCAAGACTGAGCAGTAATAATATATGATTATGTAATATATATTATTATGAAATCATAGTGTCATACCTCATAAAAAAACTAATAATTGTACGCTAAGCAATATTGTATTTTGGTTATTAAAACATTAAATAAAAAAAAAAATTTGTAATTTAATCATATCCTCAATCTCCATATAATTATAATTATAATTATTTACATATAAAATAGACCTAATTAAGTTGCAACAGTATATAATAATGATAATTATGATACGTATTGAGCTAAAGAGTATGACAATTAATTAGTTAATTAATAAATAATAAAATTAAATAATTAAAGTTCATCGTACTCACTCGGGCGCGCTAAATTAAAGTCAAGTACTTCGTCGGATGTCAAAAAACGTACGTCGCTGTCATCAGATAGTACCGAGCCGCTGCTACCAGAGCCTCTTTTGTAAGTTTTACGTCTTCGTAACACGACAATTATTATTCCAGTAGCAATAGTTACCGCTGCTATCAGCACCACAACAATACTAATTATCTCCGACATACCGAGACTCGCTACCGCGTGTAATTGTTCAGCTCGATCAACAAAAACTTCCGATTCTGAGGTAACTTTATTATTAATAACCGAGGCTGTAGTCTTTTTGTACTTATTAATTATTGCGGTATTTAATTCTGTTGTTTGTTCCTGTAATTTAATCGTAGGAAATGGTGTCTCTGGATGAATAGCTTTGTTCTCTGTTGTTTTGGTCCTGCTCCTGGTAGTTTTAAGACGTGGAAGTGGGCTCGTTACCATTAATTCAATTGTCTCTAATTTAGTTGTGATGGATGGTGACAATTTACGAGGTGCGGTTGATACTTCGGGGTCTATTTCATCTTTCGGGTCTATTGTTATCACTGATGGGTTTAATTTTGTCGACAGTAGTCCGTTTGTTGGTGACATTGTCGGTGATGCCGGATAGTCCGTGATGGCTGTGAAAATTTTATTATTTTAATTATCGTTATTTATATGTCATAATTTTGATTAAATTATTTAGCGCATAATTACCGAGAATGCAGTACTCGGCGAAGTCGGGGCAACAAGTGGAATTCTCAGCGCAGTCGAGAGAACACTGACAGGCATCGGGTGAAGACAATGGTATAATTGTTGTCCAAGTATTAATTCCAGGTACATTACCGCATCTACCGCGACAACTTTGCAGTGCATTTATTATTTCGATTTGATCTGCAATAATATTGTGACGTTTTTAATATTACGCTGTAAGACAAATAGTTAGAAGGGAGATTTTATTTTAGGCGAGTTATGGAGTGTGAGAGGTCTCAGGATGAGTCATCCGCCGGGTTTTCCCAAACTTGTCCCGGGTTTTTGAGTATCCGGAGCAGGTCGGACAGACTTTTTTTGTCTGGATTTTTTAACGTTTAGATTTTAAATACTGGATGGTAAAAAACTTCAGCAGCTGAATTTTTTACAGTAAAAATTTATGATCTTGAAGTTAGCAGACAATTCAAAATATTTGAATTTTTTTTTTTTAATAATTGAATTTTAAAAAAAAAAAATTTAATAAAAATATGCACGTGTAGAAAATTTAAAAAATTGTAGGTGCAATTTTTTGAAATATTTTTTTTTTATAATTTATTGTTTTTAAAAAAATCAAAAAATTATTAAACGTCAGTATCATAAAAATTTACTCGTTTAATTAAAAAAAATGGTAATTGACTTTTAAAAAATTGCCCATAATTATTGAAAATTAATTTAACCAAAAATGTAATTACAATTTTTTAAATTTTTAGTCGTCGAAATTTTTTTTAAATGTCAAAATTTTTTGTAAAACTAAAATTAGCCGTCTGATAATTTTTTTTCAGAGACGCTAACATTATTGTATTAAATTATATATTTATTATTTTAATGTCAATAAGTTTTTCCAAAAAAATGTTTTTTGTTTCCTGAAAAATTTTGTTTTCTTGACTTATGGGGTTTCTCAAATAAATGGTTCATGTGCATACTTTTTTTTTTTTTTAGCTTTATTTTTTTTTTTTTTTTAAATTAAATTCTTTAAAAAAAAATATCAAAAATTTAAAATTGTCTGCTAACTTCAGTGTCATAATTTTTTTATCTCCTTCGCGGTTCAAAAAAATATTTCCCTCATATAGTCCAGTCATTTTTTTTACAACGCATTTTTTTTTATAAATTTTTCCACCATAGCGTTTTTTAAAACTCATCGAGATTAAATTTTCAATATCCATTAGTACTTTGATAAAAAAAAATCAATGGGTTATTTTTTCCAACCAAGATTACAAATCAATTAAATCGAAAATTCAATAAAAGATAAATCTGTACTCGATATAAATAATTAAAATGACTCATTTGAATCAGTACTTTCTACAAAAAACAAATATAATTCCAAGTTTTATCACGTCCTCGTTTTATTATTAAATACTTGCCATCGTTTGTAGTCACACTACGTGCAGTAGTATCAGAATCAATTTTTTTAGCTTGAGTGCACTCTTCAGTTTGTAGAATAGCAACATCGTCAATTGCCAAATCGCTGACATAGCTCGAGCCACGTACACCTTCAATTATTATCTGCGAGCAACAAAACATCACTTAATAATTTACTCCTACTACTACATACATATATTATAAATTACATCTTGTATATAAAGTAAATTTATCATGTAAAATGAAATTTATTAGACTAGTTATATGAAACTTGCCTGGAAACTTGAGTTTGTCTTTGGAAGATCAAACAAACCGTGTAGCCAACGATTACCCTGATTACCCAGCTTTTCGAACATTAATTTAGGTGTCTCTGTACTCTCTTCTTTAAAGTACACACGTAGTGCACCTATCGTTCCGCCGTACATGTGATACCTATTACCGTAATTGAAATTAAAATTAAACATTCATTTAATTATAAATAAATAAATAAATAAATAAATAATTATTTACTTACCAGAATGAAAAACATCCGGAGTCTGTGTATGACGCATTATATAAAGGGGAAATAATCCGCGCAGTATCATTTACAAGTCGACCGGAAGCCTCAATATAAAGATAGTAACCTGGAATAATAATATATTAGATATAATTATGATATTAATATTTATAATATGTTTGATGCTGAAGTTAGCGGACAGTTAGAAATTTTCGGATTTATTTTTTAATGAATCCATTACAAAAAAAAAAAAAAGGCCATTCGGCATCCGAAATGGAAGTAGATTTCTCACTTCAATCAAACCGTTAATGATAGATGTACTTATTACAACGTTATATTAAAAATTAATAAATAATAGTAAAAAGTGGATCAGTAATTAGTACTATTATGTACTTAATGATAACTAGTTTACTAATTTTTGTAGATTCCTAAAAACTACTATCAATTATTTCAAAAACTAAGTACATATTATTACTTTTAGGTATAATACGTGACTTATTAGTGAAAGTTAATTAATTTATGGCATACATCTATTAAAAAGTAATGATTGGTCAAATTAAGAATTGCTATCTTAGATACTGATTTTTCCAGCCGAAAATTGCAAAAGTTGCTAACTTTTATTTTATAAATTCGATATCGCTGATCAATTATTATCTTAAAATATCATTTATTCATCACTATAAATTAATTTACAATATACATAAATCGAATAAGTGGTAAATAATAAAATGAAAAATTAGTATACTAGATACTGATTTTTTGCTCATAAAAATACCGAAAACTTTTAACTCGTATTTCATAAATTCTATCCCATTGACTAATAATTAATATAAAATGTCATTTATTCGTTATTATAAATTAATTTATTATATACATAAATCAAATAATTGCAAATTTTTTAAATTTTTCTATGTTTATTTGAATAGTAATAAATAACTGTAGGTACCAAATTATCGATTCTTTTTCATATTAATTTTAATATACGAAATTACAAATTTTGCTCTTCTATGTGTGTCAAATTTTAATATAAATAATAGCCATTTTGTAATATATATAATGATCCTGGTTTGATATTAGTATACAAATATACTAATTTTAAGTCAAAAATAAACTACAATCTATTAAAATTTTGAGCATCATTTTTCCCGTGTAACAGAAAACAGCATTTTTCATTCATTAAAAAATTTCAAATTGCCACCATTTCTGGAATGCTCAACCGATTTTTATAAATTTTTAAACTTGATCAAGATAATTACCTAAAGAATAAGTATATATAATTTAATAATCACCCATCAAAAATTTTTAAAGATATAAACAATGGCATTATCACCATAACACATGAGTCAATTGTGTGACTTTGAACCCTTATTAAAAGTGGAACAATTTTCGTAAAACAAAAAATAAAAAAAGGAAAATATAGCTTTTTCTATCGGCTAGCAAGTTCTTTTTATATAATAAGGATAGATATACCCGTTAAAAAGTTATTTACGAAAAAAGCCGAAAAAGTTGGATTTTTCGTTATTTTTTGAATTTCAAATGTCCACCGTTTCTAAACTAGTTGACCAATTTTGCTCATCTTTAAACTTAAACGTGATAATCGTTGATAGAATAAGTGTGCCAATTTTCATTAAGATCCGTTAAAAATTGTGGCCGCTATCGTCGCAACAAGGCGCGTGATATTACATACATATATAAACTTTTGAACCAATGGTATTTTTGGAACCTCCTCAATGAATTATGATAGATTGTGGCAAAATTCTTTGAAATTTCCACCATGGGGACAAATGCAAAAGATAGATTTCTATGAAATCTACTAAAAAATGCACATGTAGAAAATTGAAAAAGCTATGGGTGGAATTATTTAAAATATTTTTATCCCGTTGCGAAAATTTTGTAATTTATTGTTTTCAGAAAAAATCCAAAAGTTGTTAGACATAGACTAACTTCAGTGTCACATTTATTATTTTTTTTTTTATTTAAATAAATAAATTTTTAATACGATTCCATTATGCCCTCATTAGTTGCTCAATAATTTTTAAAAAAATGTTATGATACTGGGGTTAGCCGACGTCTCATGATTTTCGAATTGTTTATAAAATGATAAATTATAAAAAAAAAAATATTTAAAAAAATTGCACCTGTAGTTTTTCTAATTTCCTACATGTGCATATTTTTAGTTTTTTTTCTTTGTAATTGATTTGTCGAAAAAAAAAAAAAAAAAACCGAAAATTGTTAACTGTCTTCTTATTTCAGGATAAAAAATTTTTGTACGGAAAATTACTGAAAAATTATTGAAAGAGTCATTGAGATGATAAGATAAATAAACGTATACATGAATTATAATTGTGGTATTTTTTATCACTAACTAAAAATAATCATGAGATAATAAATTAAAAATAGTAAGATAATTACCATCATTTCCGGCGCCAAGTGTATGATCATATGTTGGTCCAGTCCCAATATGAGAACTCGGTGTTTCAAAATTATGTCGTCGCCAGTCAAAATCGTGCCGCGGATCTTGTTCCCACCAGCAAAGATCCGGTTTTTCAAAATCACATTTTATTGGCGCCGCGGCGGTCGTATCTGAAATTCTTTTTATAATTGAAAGCTCACAGTTATAAAAAAAAATTAATTAATTAACAATTAAATAAATAAATAAAGTAAATAAACTTACGTACCTCTACAGTAAGGCGCAGTTCCATTCCATTGTTTTCCATTGCAGTAAATTTCCGCAGTACCAATTAATACATGTCCCGGTTCGCAGAAATACATCAGTATCGCGCCGTTATATTTCGAGGCAACTAATGCATGGTCTGGAGTTGCCAATGAAGGACACTGCGAATCTGTTAATTTATTTTATTTTAAATAAATGAGTAAATAAAATTAATTTTTCATTTACTGTCATGTCAGTTTTTTAGATTTTTTTTTTAATGACAAGTTAAAAAGAAAAAAAACTAAAAATATGCACATGTCGAAAATTACAAAAACTATGGGTGCAATTTTTTTTTTTAATTTATCGTTTTTGAAAAAATTCAAAAATTATTAAACGTCGGCTAAATTCAGTATCAATTTTATATGACCCTGAAGTTAACAGACAATTATAAATTTTTGAATTAAAAAAAAAAAATTAAAAATATGCACATGTAGAAAATTTAAAAAACTGTATGTGCAATTTTTAGAAATATTTTTATTTTTAAATTTATCGTTGTTAAAAAAATCCAAAAATTATTAGACGTCAGCTAATTTCCGTATCACTTTTATGATACTGAAGTTAACGCAGACGTCTAGTAATTTTTTTTCAGACGATAAACCATAAAAAAAAAATATTTTAAAAAATTGCACCTGTAGTTCTTAAAATTTTCTACGTGTGCATAATTTCATTTTATTTTTTGGCAATTGATTTTTTGAAAAACAAAAATTCAAAAATTTTCAAATGTCTGCTAACTTCAGGATCATATCATTTTTATATGACCCTGAAGTTAGCAGACAATTATAAATTTTTGAATTAAAAAAAAGAAAAACTAAAAATATGCACATGTAGAAAATTTAAAAAACTGTAGGTGCAATTTTTTGAAATATTTTTTTTTTGTGTAATTTATCGTTTTTAAAAAAATCCAAAAATTATTAGACGTCGGCTAATTTCCGTATCTAGTTTTATTTATATCTGACATTTTCGGTTGTATATTTTCAGCTAAATATAAATTATTAAATAATGAATTGTCAAAATGACGTATATTTATTAACCTACCGTAAGTTTATTCAAATATATAAATTAACTGACATTAAATAACTTAAACAACTTAAACTTACTAACGCAAACTGGCGTTGGTGTGTCCCAAGTGCCGCGAACACACGTCGAGTATTTATTGCCGACTAGGGTGAATCCTTCGAAGCAATTAAATCTGATAATCCTTCCACGACCGCGTGATCGTACTTTACCGTTTGGAAATAGAACAGGCGGGCATCGAGCTGCATTTGATAAATAAATTAATTCATTATTCCATTATTAATTAGTCAATTTTTAACTTACAGTTGTTATTATTATCCCACGCGCCAGCCAAACATCCACCGACAATGAACAGTAACACACAAAAAATCTTCATATTTTCTTATTAATTTATTTAACACTTTTTTAAACTGACGGTACCGTAATTAGTAAGTAGTTAGCAATGAGTATGGTAATGGTTAATAACTATAAGTGAAAGCAGAGCAACGAGATGACTGATGTGTAAACGTTTGTCCTTTTGAATTGATCGAGAGAACGAAGGCGTAGACGTTACTTCCCTCCCGGGTGTTTTGTGCGATTGTTTACTATCTGTTTCCGGTAAAACTTATCAATCTTCAACCAGTGTCAGGCCTTGGATTCTAATTTATATCTTTCACTTATTCATATTTTTTAAAATATGGTTTTTTTTTATCCATTGACGTATGGCTTTTTTTACATTCCTCACATCATTCACTAAATTACAACTTCCCTTGGAGTTTTAAATTTTGTCACTAAAAATTGTCAATTTAAATTTTTTAAATAATAATTATTTATTGCGAGAGGAAGAATAAAAGGATGAAGATCAAAATGGTTAATTTTTATTTAACTTACTGCTGTTTTGTTCTGTACATGAACTTGTACGCATGGACATTTTCTGTGGAGTACTTTACTGATACGAACACACAAAGGAACACAATTTTTGAATTTGGAAGTAGAGTGAAAATTTATAACTTCTAGAAAATTGAGATCAAGGGACGGGATCGGGCTTGAATTGAAGGGGAGACTTTAAGAAATAATTTTTATTTGTGCTTGATTGAGTTTCGATCAATAGTTTTCAAGATATCGATCTGTATAGATCTATATAGATAGAAGTAAATTTTTAAGGAATCGAATTTTTGAATCTGGAAGCAGAGACTTTAAAAATTCGTAACTTCTAGGAAAATTGATATAAAGGATCGCCATTGGGCTCAAATTAAAGAGGAGACATTCAGAAACAATTTTTATTTATGTTTGATCTAGTTTCGATCAATAGTTTACGAGATATCGATCTATATAGAACTAGATTTTTGGGAATCAAATTTTTGAACCTGGAAGTAGAGGCTTTAAAAATTCGTAACCTAGAAAAATTGAGATCAAGGGACGGGATCGGGCTTGAATTGAAGGGGAGACTTTACGAAATAATTTTTATTTGTGTTTGATTGAGTTTCGATCAATAGTTTCCAAGATATCGATCTATGTAGAGAGAGATAGATTTTCGGGGAATCAAATTTTTGAATCTGGAAGCAGAGACTTTGAAAATTCATAACTTCTAGAAAAATTGAGATTAAGGGACGGGATCGGGCTCAAATTAAAGAGGAGACTTTCAGAAACAATTTTCATTTATGTTTGATCTAGTTTCGATCAACAGTTTCCAAGATATCGATCTATATAGACAGGGGTTGACTTACCCTAAATCGATACGACTAAAATAGATATCCAATCACTAATATTTAGAGTACTAATTACAAAAGTAAATTTGAAAAATTTATTTCTCGATCGAACATATCAATTAATTACAACTTCTTTTCATTTAAAATATTTATTACAAAATTATTTCCTTATAAAAATTTTTTAAACAATTATTGCTCATAAAACAACGAAATAATAATTTTTCCATAAAGAAAATATATATACCACAAAATATATTCAAATAGCCAGCTACTTGTGATATATTATCGATAATTAACGTACTTATTTTAAATACATATTGTCATTTTTATTACTATTATTAACATTACTTCTATTACTATGATTATCAACGTAATGTTCAGGAACAAATAATCCAATTTGACCATCAGGAAGAACTATTTTACGTACCCTATTACTACTATTATTATCTAATAGCAAATTACCATCACTTAAATGCATTTGATTATTATTTATCACCGATTTAGTAGGATCATTAACAAATCTACCATAGTTATGACCCAAATAATTACAATGGTCATTAATTTTACCCATGGTTTTATTTTTCCCATCAACATGGACGGCGTTCCTCGCTTCAGGATATTTACGGGATGATAAAAATTCATTACTTTTATCTTTAGCAGCAAACACCGCAATAGGTACATCAAATCGAACTTGTTTATCCGGATGTCTAACTTCCTGAGGCACTCGATACTTTGCTGGGAATCCCTTATCAGTATTTCTGTGATAAATACCTTCAGCATTAGTATTAGTAGTCGGCTGATTATTTATTGGAAGAGGTTCATTAAAGTAAATGGGAACTCGTTGCGGAATTTGCGGACAAGTTTGATGCTCATTAATCATCGCCAAGTACTTAGAGGGCTGGGATAACTTTCCCAAGTTTTTTTCTTCCTTACTTTGGTGACAATAGCCCTGATGTGGATGCAACTGCGGCATAAAGTATTCGTGATCGTTTGCAAATAACTCCGGCTTGTACTGATCATCGGATGACAAAATTTTCAAATTCTTCATGACTATTTCGTTCAAAAGCATTTTATCTTGACTGTAATTATTGCAGTCGATGTTTAATTTTAAATTATTATTCGATCTATTGACTACTGCGTCATTAGCTGGCCGTTTATTTTCATAAATGTTATTATTTATCAGCCAATTTTTGTGTCTCTCCGTCCATTCGGTATCCGCAGTTGCTGCTGCTGTAGATTTCCAAGTTAAATTTTTTGTATCTTCATTTTTAATTAAAAATTCATTATTAATTTTGAATTCTCTGGTATTATTCATTTCCTGTCGTAGTGGTATCGGTTCATACGCAACTGGTTTATGTAAATATTGTTGCGGTAAATGCGGATTGACGTCACGTTGATTATGATTTTGGGTAAAAAATTTTAATTTCCCGGTATTGGTATCATTTTTAACCGGTGGATTTAAATGAGGAAGTAAATAATTGTGTAAAAAATTTTTTTTACTATTTAAATTTCCGTTTTCTGCAGCAGCAGCAGCAGTTGAAGTACAAGTAGTAGCTTTAGTGGATTTAGTTTTAGTAGCAATAGCAGTAGTCTCTTTATTGAGTTCGCGCTTCTCTCCATTAAATCTAATGTAATCGTCTTTGTGAATGTCAGTACGTGATTTTAAAATTCCATTTTGTGAAAACGCTAGAGGATAATGTGATTCCATTTTATCAGCAGTTATTGTTTGTAATACGGGAGCTAAATTTCCTTTTATTTCTCTTGATGTTTTTACATTTTTTTCATCAAAATAATAATTATTTTCATAATTATAATTATCGAGACACGGATTTTTGTAACACGGATTAATAACTTTATTTATATGTTTATTTTTTTTATCGAGCTTAAATATCGCACTTGGAGTTGGATAGTAGGGTAATTGTTGATCTACCGGTGGGTAATAATGAGTATCTTTTGGTAATAGAGGTTGAAAGAATTCATGTGGAAAGGATTCATGATTGTTGGTTTTATTGATTTTACGACAAGCATCAGTTTGTAAAGGATGAGCTTGAGTTTGTGTTATTTTAGGCAGAGCATAAGGACGTGGATCGAGATGAGAATGTGCTTGTGGAACTTGAGCTGTTGAAGGTTTAACTTCACTCAGATGCTCAAGATCAAATAAAAATTCACGTGGTTGAGTTCTCCTCAGTATCGCCGGCATGTGCTTTAAATTACGACGAATTAAATTCCTTTCATTCTCGACGTTAGCATCCCAACCGACTGGTGGAGATGAAACTGTACTGCCCACTGGTGTGTTTACAGTTCTATTTATTAATTTATCATCTGATAATTTTTTTTTAACTCCATTGCGATTTGAATCTGTGTCTGTAATTATCACAGTGTCTGCGTCTATGTCTATATTTTTATTATCGGTCTCGGTGGTTTTATTTACTCCGGTAGTCAATGATGCTGATGGCTCAGGCTCAGCTTCTTCGGGTTCTGTTGTGTCGACACAGAAGAATGGATCAGGTATAGGGAAAACAAGTTTGTCAGGAAGAGCTGCCAGTGCATTTTTAATTCTTAATTCGATGGTCTCATAATCATGAGGCGTTGATTTAGTAAATGGATTTAATGGAGTGGAATCATTATTATCACTTGTTACGGTACATGGTTGCACTTGGGTACTCTTCTCACTAGTACGAGATGTACCAGCCCTTGGAAATGGATAAGTGTCATTGTTATTTGAAGCTGTGCCTCGTTTACTGTGTGTCCTCATATAAATGTTTGCTAGTCTCGATTTTATCTCCGTAACGGGGTCTAAAGATAACCGTTAATGTCATAATTATTATTATTGTTTTTAATTGTAATTTATAAATAAACAGACAATTGTTTGTTAGAATTTGCGAAATAAATTGGGGGCAATGCTCGATACTGAAGCTTTTATTTAAAATTTAAATTTAATTAAATGTGAGATAAAAAAATAAAAAGAGTCAGATTTTGTAACGGAAAAAATAAATTGGAGTTTACCTGGTATATTTAATTTAGAGTAATCAACGTCAAAACTTTCATCGATTTTGTCACACAGGTCTTCGAACAGTTCTTTGGCCAGTGGGTCCCATGATTGGTCTGATTCATCAGTGTCAGAATTGTCAGTTTTACTAGATTTACTGGCGACAGTTTCTTGTTCCCTGGCCCGAGGTGAAAAACTGCAATAATTATTATTGATTATTTATAAATAAGTACAATGTAAAAAATTAGCGGAGTAAATCTGGAGTGAATTCACTCAGGAGAGAAGTTTATTTTAATATTAAAACTCCGAATTAATCAGCCTGTCCGCTATAGGCCACTTCCCCTCAATCGGCAGGTACTGAGTCCAAACAGTCCCACTTAACCACTTTAAAGAGTTTCGTACTAGAGAACCCGTTATAAGCCTCCGTAAAAATTGTCTAAATCATAAACTAGCAATAGGAAAAAAATATCAAAATTAATTATGAAAATTTACTATCGATGTTTCGCGGATAATAATTTAATTATTAATGAGTAAAATATAATTTATTGTTGATAATTGTAATGATTAATTACGGCTGAAGCTTCTGTTAAAATTTAAAAGTTTTATTGAGCATGATGTTGATCAATAAAATTATCTATATTATTACGAGAATAAGGAAAATTTTGTTCCCGCCATATCTATATGATAGAATTAGTTAATGTTATTGAAATTGGTGTCATTAGATAGGTCTTGACTTGAATTTGTGCCTTTTCATGGTTCAAACTCTTTTTAATTGCCAAGTATTGAGATAAATAGATTTATCTATATCATTCGAATTTCATTTAAATTACGCGAGAAAAAAGACGATCGTATTTATTTTCTTTAAATAAATTAATACTTTAATTATTCTGTCACTAAATATGACCGAATGTCACTGAATATATAGCTATATTATTTATATCGCGTTACTTATTCCAAAATGACAGATTTTTATTCTCCCTTTTGGTTTTAGGAAGCTTCTCAAAGTCAAAAAAGTGTACAGAGAAAAAAAAAAGGATTCATTGACACAAAAAATCTTTACTCGCCTAAAGAAAATTTTTACTTACCCCAAGAAATTTTTTTGCATTGTGAATTGAGAATAAAAATTTATTTAGAACTAGAAAAAATTAGTTGGTGCAAGGAATTATTTCTTGACCAAAAAAATCTTTTCTGGCCCCAAGACAATTTTTGTATTTAATTGATAATGCATAAAATTTCTTGGTGCAAATTAAAATTATTTGCGGCAAGATATCCTTTTTTTCTGCGTATTTTATAAATTTAGTAGTGATATTTAGGCAGTCACGTAGTGGCTGCAGGTTGCTCGTTATTATTACTGTAATTAATACCGTTGTCATTATAATTTTTTTGATTAAAATTATTATTAGTGTAAAAAGATAAGAATTTATTTTACCGCTATAAGCACTAGGAAAATCGGGATACTAACGCATGTAACAAAATGTAAATATAACGTTTAAAATAATATAAAATAAAGCAGGCTTATAACGAGTAATCGAGAACAAAACTAAACGCGCGGAAGTGGGGAGATTGAAATTCCAAGAAAAATTTCCCCTGTCCCCTAGACTAGGCTTATGACTGATAGTCGACTGTACTCCGTGTGCAGAATGATTTTTTTTTTACTCCAGAACTCCAAGTGAGAGTGAATTCAGATTTAAATAAAATCGTAATCACTCCGAATTCACTCACAATTTTTTACAGTGTAAGATAAATAAATAAATAAAGTGAAAGTAAGTGTGAAAAAAATAATTTACTGTAGCGGATCAATTGGAATATTGTCAAGATTGTCGTCAACTTCATTGCCGATGCTGTCATTTTCAAATAATCTTCTCTTAGTTTTTTCAGGTCTTTGAAGATTTTCCATTTTGCTAAAGTTTTTATGTTGTTGCTGGTTATTTTTTCTCGCATTGATATTTCTAAAAAAACAAAATAAGCAGATGAATAAAAGAAGATTTAATATTAACTAGAGGGTTATTACGTCAGGAATAAAATTGTCACGATAAGTTTGCTCTCAATGATACTACTTACCTACTTCTATCGTTGATACTCGCGTAATTGCCACTGCCTTTGATACTGTTATCATTATTATCATTATTATTATTTTTTACTGTAAGAGGATCCGATTTATCTTCACTGCAATCGTTCTCAGAGACCTCATTTTCAACAGCTTCCCTAGTGGTTAATTTTTATTGTTAATTTCTACTCATTAATAATAATAATAATAATAAATAAGAGAGGGGGAGGGGGGTAAGTAGGCGTTAAATTTTTTTTAAAATGTACCCAGAGACAAGATGGGCATGCAAGAAAATTTGGACCCGATATTTGTTATAAAAAATTTTAAAAACTGCACGAAGAGAAGTGAATGGTATATTCTCCAATGTAACATAGTAATTATTACCATGTAGCAGAGTAACGCAACTTTTTTAGCCGTATTATTTATTTGACATAGTAGTTTGTCCGATTTTTAATGGTGACGCTAGCCATGCTAGCATGGTAATCATTCCTATGCTAGCATGGGAATCATTCATATGCTACATTGGAATTATTATAATTTCGATGAAGCTACTTCCATTCAAGGTAGTAAGGTTAATGTTAAAATAAGTTTTTATAATTAAAAAATTAGGTTATTTAATTAATAATAAATAAATTTTTAACTGATTTAAAAAATTTTTAAATAAAACAATAAATATTAACATTAACATATTTTAACATGGGTTAGTTTTATTAGAAAAATATTATAATAATTTAATTATTTATTGAAAATACATTTAATTAATATTTTATTGTAAGTAAAATTATTAACTATGAATTATTAATGTAGAGAAAGTGATCAATTATTTAAATTAAAAATATTAAATCCAGCGCTTTGGAATATACATTTTTCCGTCTGCAGCAGTGACGATACGTTTGGTAGAATAACATTTTAAATCAGAACACAATAGACAATGATACTTGTCAAATAATACTTGAGTTTCGTATGATTGATAATGTTCATTAAAATAATATTCATTGATATAAATAGTAATTAAGATTAATATATATACAGTAGGGTGGTCGTTGAAAATTAAATTTTCTCAGGCACCCTATAAAAAGCTTCTTTTTAGTGAAAAAATATGTGGGGAATTTGGTTTTTTCTTTATAAGAAAAAAGAACACGTGCCTCTGGACGATCAAAGTTCATTTCTCGATACAATCGCGTTTTTTTTTAATATCTCATGAAATATGCAGATTAAAGGAAAAAATCATAGGAACAATTTTGTAGAAAATTAAATTCTTAACAAAAAAGGACATTTTCATTTTTTTTATAAAATGTGTATTTATGGAAATATTTTTAAAAAACTTTCTTAGATCTGATGAATTGAGTGTTTTGAGGATTACAAACTTTGAAAATAACATTTTCCTAAATATATAGAAACTACAACAAGCATTAATGATTGATATGTTACGAGTTACGAAATTGTCTATATTTAAGAAAAAACGTTATTTTTGAAATTCGTAATCCTTAAAATGCTCAATTGATGAGATCTAAAAAAGTTTTTTAAAAATATCTTCATAAATACACATTTTATAAAAAAAATGAACATGTCTTTTTTTGCCAAGAATTTAATTTCCTACAAAATTGTTCCTATGATTTGTATCTGTAATCAGCATATTTCATGAGATATTTAAAGAAAAACACGATTGTATCGAAAAATGAACTTTGATCGTCCTAAGGCACGTGTTCTTTTTACTTAAAAAGAAAAAACCAAATTCCCTATGCATTTTCTAACTAAAAAGAAGCTTTTTATGGGGCGCCTGAGAAAATTTAATTTTTAACGACCACCCCAATATACAGGTTATATTGGACGTATATACTATACAGCAGCGCTTAATATGTAAGCTGCTTTCACGCTATACAGCATGGGGCTCAGTACCATTCTAGCATGACTTTGAATACTATGCTACAAAGTAATATTTACCAGTAGCATGATTACTATGTAGTATGGTAAATATTACCAGAAGAATGATAATCATTCCCATGCTACATAGTATCGATTCCTATGCTTTAAAAAATAGGACTGGTTACCCTGCAGAAGGGTAATTATTACCATTCTCTTCTCTCCGTGTGGAGTCAGTTCTTCATTTTTATTTCAATCTTTAAAAAAATTTTTGTAACGTCATTATAAAAAATTTCTTAATTACTCAGAAGTAATTTAAGAGTTTAAATAATTTAAAATCTTGTTAAGTTAATAGATTATTAAATTCATAACAAAGAATGAAGTTTGATTTTATTTAACTTAAATTGTATATCGCGTTTACTAGGACTCAAGTTTTCTAATTAACTGACTTGGAGTTGTTATTATTATTATTATTATTATTATTTAAAAAGTTTGTCAGCTTACTTAGGAAACGTCATATCTTCGCCATTTAACAATTTGAAAACGTCGCTACGTAAACGGGCTTCATTCTGCTGATGAAAAGGAAAATTTGAAGTTCTTCGTACTTCTTTACCCCTAGCGCCGTTTTTGAATATTCCGATGGACTTAAATATATAATTACTATTATTATTATAAATATAAATATTAAAAAATATATATAGACATTTATAATTTATTTGAAACAAATGAGAAGCTTGAAATAAAAACTTTCATTTTTATTAGAAGTAATATTAACTTTATAATTAACAAATTAATTCATTACTTCGTTCTTAAAATAAATTAAAATCATTACTGTCTTTTTTTCTTTTAATAATAAATTTTAAATTGAAAATTAAGTTTACGTACTGGCTCAGGTAAAAGTCGTGAACATATGGTTTTATTTTTAACTTTTTTACTCCTATTGATACCCTGAGTTTCGTCTTCCTGTCATAAAATAAATAATTTTTTATTTATTTAAACAAAATGAGTTAATGAATTTTGTCATACATTTTTTTGTCGTATCTGGGCGAAATTATTTAGAGTTTTTTCCAATGAATTTTTGGTTACTTTTTCTTGTGTATTTTTTTTGCTCCGGTTCTGAAATAAATTTTATAAAATGTTAGTAAAAATGAATAAATAAACAAATGAACAAGCGGGAAAATAAAGGATTACAAGGGATAAAGTAAACAAGATTAGTTAGTTGATATTATTGTTGATGTTTCTCAAAGTTTTTATTGAAACAAGTTGGAGTTTACTTTTGTTCAGTTGACATCGTGATCAAAGGATTTCATTTACTTAATCGACATTTTTTTTTTTAATTTCATTGTGTCAACATCTTTGTCACATTTATTTACTTATTTACATTACGTTTGCACACAATATATACATATCAAAATATCAAACAGTCATCAAACAACTTAATGCGGGGTATGAAGATTAACAATTACGTAAAAAATTAAATGATAATAAAGTTCACTGACGTCTAATAATTTTTGGAGTTTTTTAAAAACTATAAATTTAAAAAAAAAAATATTTGAAAAAATTGGACCTGTAGTTTTTTTAATTTTCTACATGTGCATATTTTTATTTTTTTTTCTGTCATTGATTTGTTGAAAAAAAAACTTCAGGGTCATATTTTAATGATACTAAAGTTAGCCGACATCTGACAATTTTTCGATTTTTTTTAAAATGATTAATTATTAAAAAAAAACTATTTGAAAAAATTGCACCTGTAGTTTTTTTAATTTTCTACATGAGCATATTTTTAGTTTTTTTTCTGTCATTGATTTGTTGAGAAAAACAAATTTCAGTCATATTTTAATGACAATAACGTTAGCAGACGTTTAACAACATTTTGATTCTTTCTAACAAAAGAATAAATATTAAAAAAAATATTTTGAAAAATTGCATATATAGTTTATTAAATTTTCTACATGTGGATTTTTTTAGAAATATATTTTTTGAATTATTTATCTATTTAAAAAAATTTATTTAAATTTAAAATGTCTGGTAACTTTACTGTCATCATATTTTAATGATACTAGAGTTAGCCATCATCTTGGTTGACAGACAATTGAAAGTTTTCGGATTTTTTTTTCAAAAAATCGATTCCAAAAAAAAAAAACTAAAAATATGCACATGTGGAAAATAAATAAAACTATTGATGCAATTTTTCAAAATATTTTTTTCGATATAATTTATCGTTATGAGAAAAATCCAAAAATTATTAGATGTCAGCTAACTTCAGTATCATGATTTGCCGACATCTAATAGTTTTTAGAGTTTTCTAAAAACGATAAATTAAAAAAAAAATATTTGAAGAAATTGCACCTCTAGTTTTTTTAATTTTCTTCATGTGCATATTTTTTTTTTTCTGTCATTGATTTGTGGAGAAAAAAACTTCAGTCATATTTTAATGATACTAAAGTTAGCCGACATCTAAAAATTATTTGATTTTTTTAAAATGATTAATTATTAAAAAAAAAATATTTGAAAAAAGTGAGGCGAAAAAAATTTTTCGATCGTAAAACACTCTCTGATGCTTCGCATCATGAGTCGTGCAAAATTGCACCTGTAGTTTTTTTAATTTTCTACATGTGCATATTTTTAGTTTTTTTTTTTTACTATTAATTATTTGAAAAAAAATTCGAAACTTTTCAATTGTTTGCAAACTTTAGGGAATGAGTGTAAATGTAGCAAACATACAATTTTTCAATTACATATAAAAAAATTAAAATAATAAAATTTTGAAAAAATCCATGCACTGATTTTTGAATTTTCTAAACGTGCATTTTTTTATATTTATTTTATAAACATTTTAATTTATCATTTGAAAGTTTTAAAAATTCTCAGATGTCCTCTAACTTTATTGTCTTACTTCAGGATCATAAAATTTATTATTAATTACCTGGTGTA
This sequence comes from Microplitis mediator, assembly GCF_029852145.1. NCBI lineage: Eukaryota > Metazoa > Arthropoda > Insecta > Hymenoptera > Braconidae > Microplitis > Microplitis mediator. The sequence goes on from NC_079979.1 coordinate 15,314,724, forward strand.
AGTTAATTTATTAAGTTAATTAACTAAAAAAATAATTAAAGAACTTGCCATTTTTTGTTTAGCAGCTAAAACATTTTTTCTCAATTTCTCTAAATCTTTTTTCTTCTTGAATTTTTTTACTTTTATAGTCGGGTCATTTAAATCGACAAATATTTTATCACGTTTCACTCTTGTCATATTTAATTTATTAAATTAAATCATATGTTCACTTAATTAATTTATTTCATTAAATAAATATATACATAAATCTTGTGATAGGCGTCATGAAACAATTTGATTGATGTATAGGTTAGATTTAAAGTATATCGGGTGTAGATGAACAGGGGGAAATAAAAACAAAATTCGCCATTTAATTTTATTTATGCGGGAAAATTAAATTTGTGTAATTACAATTAATTTATGATTAAAATTAATATAAAGTTTTATGTTGTTGGTAAAAGTGACAGCTGGTACCTGATACGACAGTTATTCACAGGACAGGGTCAGCAGGTCAGGTTGGGCTGCTGTAAAATTTAAAGTCTTCGAAAATAATTATCAAAGTTTGTGTCAAATAAATAAAAGTTATTTTTAGAAATTTCAAAATTATCTTTTTGATATTTGATATTTTTTTACAGTCAATTTAATTATTAATTCAGTAAAATTTTAATTTGAGTTCTTTGTTTCGGCTTTTTTTTTAATTAGTTCGAAATTTTTCCGTGGGGCGCGCAACTTTCAAATTACCGCCGCCATTTTGGCAGCCCTGTTTTGTGCTTAAAAATTAGTTGGACTCAGTGTTAATTTGGAAGCTACAGTGAATCGAAATGAGTAGAAGACATTGGACAATTAATATATTAAATATTATCATCAAGTTAGTCGAAAATGTGGACAGATATTTTAGAAAGTTCGACGTATGGGAAAATAAAAAAAAAATGGCCACTTGTGAGATAATTTTATTGTTATACTTTTAAATTTTAAATTAATAACTTTTGTCAGTGTTAGAGTCAGTGTTTAGGAGTTAGTATTTTAAATTCAGTGATCTCGCGTCGGTATTTTAAAGTCAGTTTTTAAGAGCCAGTGTTTTAAATTCAGTGTTTAAGAGTCATCAGTATTTTAAATCTAGTGATCTCGAGATGATCCTGAAGTTAGCAGACGTCTAATAATTTTTGGATTTTTTTTTTAGACGATAAAACATTAAAAAAAAAATATTTGAAAAAATTGCACCTGTAGTTTTTAAAATTTTTTACATGTGCATATTTTTATATTATTTTTTTGCAATTAATTTATTGAAAAACGAAAATTCAAAAATTTTTAAATGTCTGCTAACTTCAGGATCATACTTCAGTATCATGATCTCGAGTAAGTGTTTTAAAATCAGTGTTTTAGATAAAGTATTTTAGAGTCAGTGTTTTGAAGTCAGTGTTTTAGAATCAGTGTCTTTAATCCAGTGTTTTAGAGTCAGTGTTTTAAAGTCAGTTTTTTTGAAAGTCAGTATTTTAGAATCAGTGTTTTAAATCCAGTGTTTTAGATTCAGTGTTTTTGAGACAGTGTTTTAAATTCAGTGTTTTAGAGTCAAAGTCGAAAAAAATTCCAATTTTTTAAATTCTAAATCTAATCAGAATAAAATTTATATAAATAAAAAAATAATAGTTGAATTAAAAGTTATTATCAATAATCGCGCATTAATATATTTAAAATAAATTTTGAAAAAATAAATCAATAAAAAAAAAAATTGAGAAGATTCCATGTAACGAGAGAGACAGAAAAAGTATGGAGGCAATGAGGTAATTGTAAAATGAATTGTCATTTGAATTTGGTACTGTGGCGGGAGAATTTAATTATGTAAGCTCTCATTAATTTCCGTTTAAATTAATACGATACCTGAGACAATTATTAATTCTGTCGTAATATGATTGAGTTTTGGATATTTGATTAAGAGAAAGCTTGATGTATGTATATACAAGAGGATGTATAATAATTATGGAATTTTCGACCGACATATATGAACATGGGGTACGGCATGGAGGCGAAACAATACAAAAGCTATGTATATATTAGATATATTATATATACATATATTATATGTGTGTCGGCAGATTAAAGGTGAGGTGACCTCGGTTATTTCCCGACTGAATGCACTACTACTACTGGAGCTATGAATATATTACATATAAAATTACCACATATATATTACATCAATAGAAAAATTTTAATTGGGGGTTGAAAAGAATTTTCAATTTTATTTTAACAATAGAATTTATTTTTTAATCCTCTGCAATTTAGGAAAAGAGTCTGATACAATTAAGTCCCAGGTAGATTTCGAACGATTTTTTTTTTGAGACCCAAAATGTCTCATGTTCGTTTTGCCTTGTCCAGTTTAAAAAAAAAACCTTAAGGCCAATTTTACTTTGTCGTAAATAGTAAATTTATTTTTTAACTTCCATGATTCTGAAGTGAGCCGACGTCAAATAGTTTTTGGATTTTCTTCAAACCGATAAATTATAAAAAAAAAATATTTTAAAAAATTACACCTATAGATTTTTTAATTTTCTATACGTGCATTTTTTAGTTTTTTTTTTTTGCAATTTATTTGTTGAAAAAAAAAAATCAAAAAATTTTAAATTGTCGGCTAACTTCAGACAGTTAGAAATTTTGTGTTAAATTCAACACAAATCGTCTGTTGCAAACGATATACACTTTTTTTTGTGTTAATTCAACACATTGCGTTTGTGTTGATCTTTAACACAAATTTTATGTTAAATAAAATTGAACAAATAACATCTGTTCTTTTGACAGAAAATTTGTGTACATTTAACAGAACATTTGTGTAAACAACACATTTTTTGTGTTAAAATCAACTAATAAACATAAGCACATAACCTAATCAACTCAAGTATACTGATCTACCCTTAGTAGAACTTATGTCAATTTAGCGAACAATTGAACCAGGTCAAAAAGGTATGAAAGTTATCTAAATTTAATTGTAAAATGTATATATTTAATTGTAAATAAATTATAATCCAAATTTCCCTGCAGACAATGCTGCTACAACGCTTTGCTTGGTTATGGTAATGAAGAATCGCGCGGAAACGTTTAGTCAAACAACACAAATTTTGTGTTAATTTTCAAATAACACAAGAAATGTGTTACATTCTAGATTTTCCATTCATTTAACATAAAAAATCTGTTAAAGTAAAATAACACAAACGGTTTGTGTTGAATTAACAGATTTTTGTGTTAAAAATCAACACAAAAAATTTAGCCAAATAATTTTTTAACACAAATACACAAAATTTCTAACTGTGCAGGATCATTAACTTCCAGTTTAATTTTTTTTTTTAAATTTTATGCAATTTGTGTGAAGAGTTTGAAAAAATCTTGCGACATATGTGAAGTCCCAGACAATCTTGCCCCTCTTAGATTTAAAAAAATATTTTTTTAAATTTTACTTGACCCAAAATGCCTCATCTTCATTTTACTCCTTTCAATTGAAAAAAAAATTTCTAAGCCCATTCATACTTCAAAAATATCAATTAAATTTTTTCACAAAATTATTCATTACTAAAGTGAGCTTCCAAATTAATAAAAAAAAATTAATCCCTTTCTTTGACAATAGAGAAATTTATTTTAAAACAAAACTCGACTTTGATGTTTGTAATTATTACGTTACTAATCAAACCCGATATTAATCTCAATTAATATTGAATGGTAAACAAATATAATTATAATTAATTAACAAAAAATAAGTAATTTATCAACAACAAAGTGAATTAAAATTATAACCCATTGGTACAGCAGTTCATGCATGTAAATTACTAATTATCCTCAGCGAATTGATGAGAATATCAATAATAAATTAATAATCCCTACCGAGACACGTCGCTCTATAGTCGCAATCAATTAATAAACTATTCTCTTTAATAAATCTTAAGTAATTAATAAACTTTCATAAGTATACTTATGTCTTATACTTATGCCGTTAATTAACTTTATCTACAAAATTAAATAATAAAATATTTTAACGGAAACAAATAGTTGTACCTCAGCTGTGTTAGTTTTATGTTATGAGTAAGCACATTATTGCTGTAATAGTTGGATGTGAATTATTATTGAGATTCATCTAATAATTATTTAACGATTTAGTGGATGTAAAAGGGTATTAAATTCACTTATAAACTAATGGATAGATTGTTATCACGCTAGTGTATTACCGACGCTATTTTGATTGTATCGATGTGCAGTTGGATTGACCCATTGCTAATAGTTACATAGTAATTATCGTACTATCGTATGTTCTAGGTGCTAAATATTTATTGTCCACAAGTACATTTATACGGGTTTAACGATATAAATTTATGTTACATTCAGAATAAATTTCTTCATTAATTTAAATTGCTAAATAAACGAGAATTTATTTTTTAAAAAAAGGTAAATGGGAGATAATGTAATACCGGAATGTTGATTATTAATTATTGTTATTATTGTTTTCATTTTTTTTTTTTTTTTTTTTTTATCATTTACTAAAAGATTTCACGCACTAAGGGGGGAGGGGCATTGTAACCTGCGTGATATCATCACACATGTCGAAGGCGAGGAACTAAATGTTTTTATAAAGAGAGGCCCTAGATTTGCTACTGTTGGGAATAAGTTCAGACAGCATAAACGTTTTTCTATCTTTTCGGTGTCCTTTAGTAGGAGAAACCACGAAAAAACCTGAAAAAAATTGTTTTTCTGACTTATGACCTTTATGAAGATGAATGAGGATGACACTGTCTATATATTTTGATGAAAAGTGGCCCATAACTTTTTTCCCATTGGGAATAGTTCCACACAATATACGCATTTTTTGTTCCTTACGATGTCCTCTAGTTGGAGAAACTTTAAAAAGTCCCCAAAAAATTTTATTTTTGACTTATGACCCATATGAGGATGGATGAGGATGACACTGTTTGTGTATTTTTATTAAAAATGACCTGTAACTTCTTTGTCGTTGGAAAAAACTCAACACAATACAAGCGTTTTTTGTTCCTTATGATGTCCTTTAGTAGAGAAAACCTCAAAAAGTCCCCAGAAAAATTTTATTTTTGACCCAGACCGCAGTGACTGATCAGGGAGGACGTGGGCTTTGCGTTTTTACTAAAATTAGTCTGTAATTTTCTTGCCATTGGGAATAACTCCCCACGATATCAAAATTTTTTGTTCATTATAAAGCCCTCTAGCAGAAAAAAATACAAAAACTCTATAAAGAATTTTATTTTTTTCGTAAATGGCGTCGGGCACATGCGGGCAGATGGAGGCAGATGCGGGCAGATGACACTGTCTATATATTTTGATGAATGTGGCCCATAACTTTTTTCTATTGGGAATAGTTCCACACAATATATACATTTTTTATTCCTTACGATGTCCTCTAGTCGGAGAAACTTCAAAAAGTCCCCAAAAAATTTTATTTTTGACTTATGACCCATATGAGGAAAAATGAGGTTGTGGCTGTCTGTGTATTTTTATTGAAAGTGACCTGCATCTTCTTTGCTGTTGGGAATAACTCCACACAATATAAACGTTTTTTGTTCCTTACCATGCCCTCTAGTAGAAGAAACCCCAAAAAGTCTCAAGGAAATTTTTTTTTTCCGACTGCGAACAAAACCGTGTCAAGTAAAATTTTTTTTATTAATTTCCTGTTGCAGTGATGAAAATTTTTGTTGGTAAAAATAAACATAATTTTAAAGTTATGAAAAATTTTAACTATTATTAAAAATTATAGAGGGACAGGTTTATAATAAAGTGTTCCATTACGGACGCACTAATTATTAAAAGTTATTTATGTGTTTATAATTATTTAATGGGTTAACGATAACTAATGGTGATTAAAGTGGGTAATGGAAGTTAAATAAAAATTAAAACCGTCTAAAAAAAAAATAATTAATTTAAAGAGTTTAAGAGCAAGAGGCTGCTGAGAAAGCTGTTATATTGACTAGGTGAAATTTACCACGACCTTGCGCCAAGAATAACAATTATTTTTGTACATTCTACAAATAGTTAGATTGCAGTTGCCAACAATAATTTAAAAATTTTCATTTATTCAATTCAATTCAACTTTAATTTTATAAATAAATTCATTCATTTAATGGAATTAAATTTACCATTACATAAATATATAGACACATATTTCCTCAAATAATTAATGAGAGCGATTACGTACTTCGGTTGTATTGATTGTCTTCAAAAAATTTCCAGAACTTCTTCAATTCGAAGCGAATTAAATAATTAAGTTCTGTCGCATAATTAACGTAATTTTTATTTTTAAATTTTAAATAATCAACTAAAATTTCAAAAAATTTAAGAGATTTATTGAATGAGAGATAAATAAATAAATAAAAGCTGAATCTAATATTATATATATACTAAAAGTTTATGACATTGAGCGTTTCCTTTGAAGTGATAATTTTTTCTTTCAATGTTGGACATTGAGAGGAAAATAAAGAGCGAGAAAAAGGAAGCGCACAATAAAGTGACACAGATGATATATATATACATATAAATATATAACAGCTTATACAGAAGTAAATACCGCGGCAGAAGTGCATAAGCTCTCGGTCCGATTCACCGATATTGGACGTCTGACACGTAACGGGCGTGACTACTTTGGTATTGGTTGACCCGGGATACCAAGAGCAGTATCCTGGTATAACCCAGAACCAGAGAACCAGTAGTAGTAGCAGCAGTAGCAGCAGCAGTACAGCATCAGCCACCGATCCGATGACCCAGCGACCCACCGCCGGGAGTTTAATCTCAAAAACCTAAAACCGGCAATTGTCATTGCCAAATGGTCCACTTTGCATCTGTGATGTTAACTTGATTCTTTATAAACAACATACTTTCCATTCTATACTCCCACCTTTTTTCACACCATACACACTCATACATTCACCCAGTATATAAAACAAAAACAAGTGTTACAATTTTCGCACCAGCGGTTGTGACCTAGTGTGATAAATGTCGAGCACGGTATGCAACTCACCCGGCATTTGGGACATAAAAAAAAACGAGCATGACATCTATACAAACTTTAGTCTCAAGAAATATTATAGACCGCAGGCTTTTTCATTATTTCACTTTTTATAGTAAATAATAATAATACTAGAGAAAAAAAAAATAACAATTTAATAAATGATTCGGCGTCTTTGTACCACACCTATTGTCAACGGTTTTGGAAGCTTTATTTTTTTTTATCACAGTATAGAGTGTGCGATGAACCGATAGTGTAACCGGGCTCCTATCGCACGCACTACACACATCACAGCGGTGAGTTTTCTTCTCTATCCACTGTACTAGCGTGCGTGTGTTCGCTGGAGTCTAGTCTAGCATTAGACACGCACACACATTTATGTATATATGTATATATTTATGTAGTACATACTACTATATGTTAAACTCCCTTTTACCCTCTCATAAATGTTTAGCTGTATCGTCTGTGTGTTGAGCTCCAGCACAGCCCGGCCACGAGCATTGCGTTGGTTGGTGACAGAGAGAGACGGATGTAAAACTCACATTTGTGAGTAGTCAAGATGAACTAGTGTTATAGTTTATATACACATATATAAGTGGAAGAGAAGTAGTATGCAATGAGTTAGAGAATGATATTTATATGTAACATTTAAGTGCAAGTGAGACAGTAAATTTCTATATATATATATGAGAGTAAGTTGTGTAAAGTGTAATACATAGTAGAGGAGTAAGCGAGATAGAGTATATGAACAAGATAGAAAGCATGTCGAGTTCGAGGGAGACAGGGTTTATGCGTGAAATAAAGACAGAGGGAGTAAAGTAGCAAAGGGTGTAAGAGAGATAATGTTAAAAAGTAAGAAAGAGATGGTTGTATATGTAAATGTATAGATATATTGTGGAGGTAGAGGATTGAGTAGGGCTGTAGGGTAGCTGGTTGTGCTTGGAGTTTGAGCTTAACTATCCTCAAAGCTTCGGCCGGTAACCGTTTGGCGCTGCTGCGCAGGACCAAACCCTCATTCGCGTCGCGTTCACCGGACTCGTCGTGTCGGGTCTCCTCCGTGGCTGTACTACTTACTTGTCCAAGTCGTCACGCTTATTCTAACTCTTGCCGCGACAAAATTGCCGGCGTTAATACCCACCACTGTCGTCACACGTCTTATCGCGCGAGTTTGTACTGCCGTTTAATTGTTAAATTTTTAATTTTTAGTTTGATAAGTAAATAAATTATGGGTAAATTTTTGGTAATTAATAATTTATTGGTAACTATTCATAATTAATTTTTAATTGGAATAATTAATGATGGTTTGAATAATAAATTTTTAAATTCAGTGGCACACCCTCGAAATGAAAAACGAGGGGAATTAGACGTGAATTTTTATTTGAAATTTTTGTTTGTTATTTTTATTTTAAATGATTTATAATAAGGATTGTGTATGATGTTGATGTTACAAGAGGGAGAGGAGGCTTAAGTTGGATCATACTGGATTATGAGGAAAAAATATGACACGAGGAGGACGAAACGCGTTGTTGGACTACTTGAACGCGGCAGTCTGTGCGACCTCTACAACCCCTTATTCGCATCGACCGCGCTATACAAGACGCTACTGACCGAGTGAGTACTTATTTTTTTCTCATTTGTCTTATTCTTTGTACTTAAAACTTTTTTTATTTATTTTTTTTACCTACATTTTTTTTCCTTTGTCTTAAATTTTTTTTTATTTCAAATTTTACCTCCTCTTTTAGCTCATGACATTTTACAATGGCCTTCTCTTGCTTTTAATAATTTATCAACCTAGCTTTTATTTTTATATTTTAATTCAAAGCTACTTCAAATTTTTATTTTATATAGTTCATTTTTTTTATGGAATTATTTATTGAATTTTTTTTTTAAATTCAAAGTTTTAATATTTTTATTTCATTATGCTTTCAATTATTTAAAGAAAAAAAAATATCAAACGGCTTTGTGCGATATTCTGAATAATACAAACTACGTAGAGGTTTGAATGGAGAATAGAAAAAAATAATGATAATAATAATAATAATAATAATAATAATAATATTAATAAAAAAATACAATAATAATGATAATAATACAAGAATGTATGTAAGCGTGTTAACACATGCATTGAGACAAGGGCATAAGCACGCGACAATTCTCATCGACAATATCGACCGTTTATACTTAAACCTGCTCTCGACCTTTAGCTCACAATTAAAAATAAAAACAAGAAATTATTTCTTTTAAAAACATATTTAACTGTTAGTTTTTTTTCATATTTTTAACTCCTGTCAATTAAAATAACAATTTTATTTTAACTGTAAAAACATGCCAGTTAATTCTGTTTTTAATAGAGATTTCAATATTTAAATTTCGCCGGTTAATTATTTAACTGAATTTTTAAAATTGTCATCAACTTTTTTTTAAACATAATATTATTTATTTAAAATTAATGAATTTTTTTTGAAAAAAATTTTTTATAATTCGATCCCAAGAAGTTTAAATAAATTTTAGTGGAAATAATTACTGTGAAAAAAATAAATATTTATATGGGGGGCAAATGGGGTACTGAAGGAAATAATGAGTTTTCGAGGACTCGGATACACTAAATCTTTTTTTTTTTTTTTTTAATGATATTCAAAGTAAATAGAAAAAATTTTCAGTTGTTAAAAGAATAATTTTCATTTTTGCGGGCAAAATGGGGTACTCTAAAAAAGTTAAAAAAAAATTTCTGGATATTAATTAAATTTTTTTATAAGTAATTTATATATGTAAAAAAATTACATTTTATATACACTGTAAAAAATTGGGAGTAAATTCAGATTTTAATTCAATCTGAATTCACTCCGTCATTCGGAGTTTTATTATTAAAATGATCTCTTTTTATGAATTTCACTCCGACAAGGAGTTTCAATATTAAATTAAACTCCTCTTCGGAGTGAATTTCACTTTGAAGGGATTTAATAAATAAACAGTCATCCGCTCCGCATTTACTCCGCGTTCACTTCACTAATTTTTTTACAGTCTAAGTATTGGATACAAAGGAAGAAAAAAAAATTTGCCCGCCCTATCCCATTTTGCCCCCCCCCCGTTCCTCTATAAATGAATAATTAAATACAGATAATTGAAAGTAATGATAATGACAGTCTGTCAAAAACTATCGATGATAAAATAAAAAATTTATTTGCAATCATGCCCGTAAATGAGAGCATTGTTTTTAAAGGTGTATTGTATACAATAAAGCCTTTTCACACGTTAAAAGTACTCTAGCCGTTGAATTTCATGATTTACGTGCACTCGTGAAAATTTAAAAAAAAAATAATTTTTTTGTTTTTCTCCGAGCAACTACCGGCTCGAGAACCCTCAGTGCGATCCGTTATCTTTTGTTTGTCTTTCTCTGTAAACTTTTTTTCTCTTTTATTACTCAGTAGGTATTTTTCCTTTTATTTATTTTCTCTTATTTGGCGGTTGGTTGTGTAGTCGAAAAGCTCGTAACATTCAGGCAGCAATACCACTAAAATTGTACATCTAACCCTGGAGTAAAAGCAGTTGCAACATCACTACCAGCAGTCAATCTCATTAAGAGAGCCTTTGAGTAAACTCAAAACTGCCAAAGTATTTCGCACACGCTTTGTGTACACACAACACACACTGTTGGTGTTTGGGGTTTGTCGTTCTCAAAATTAACCAACTAACCTCATTTACCTAATATGTTTAACAATAATTTCTATGTACACATGCGTACTCGTAGTTTATCATTGATTTTATGATCTATTCAAATTATTATTAAACGTCAAATGTCATCACCCAAATAAAATTGAAAATTTTTTAAATTATCACTTACAAAATTTTTTAGTTGCCAAAATTTAATTTGAATTTTTTTTTTCATTAATTAATTTTTTGAAAAAAATTTTTTTTGGAATTTGCTATTAATAATAAAAAAATTTCCGTCATTATGCAGACGTATTTAATGTTCGGTTTGAGAAAATTTTTTAATTTTTTATTTGAATTGAGATTTTAGCCTACGGCGAAATTAGCTCTGAAGTTTTTGTGAATTTTTTTTTTATAAAAAAAAAATTCTCTTAGGGAATCACTGGATTTTTAATTAAATTTAATTATCTCGTTAAATTTTAAAAAAAAAAAACTCGTTTAAAAAGTTTTGATAAAATTTTGATGATTAAAGAAAATTTTGTGACATATGAACTGGCGACATGTGAACCAAAATCTGAAGGCCGCATTTGTGTGATTGTTACTTTTTCACTTTATGGAATATATTTTTTTTAATAATAATTCTACACCGAAAAAAAAAAAAAATAAAAATTACTATTTGAAATTATAACCCGGAACCTGGTTGTCAATATGGGGAATTTTAACATTCAAATAGTAAATTTTATAATACGTGTCTTCTATTTTCCAAGTATCAGTTACGATTTTTAAAGTTTAAATAGTAATTTTTCTTACATAGACAATAAATTTTCATACTTATCCTGTAATTATTCACGTTTGAATCATAAACGATCACTTTATCATTAGATTACTTGTCATTCTCAATTTATATAGTTCATTTTTGTCCGTGTATTTAAACATGAACTAAAAGTAGATTTAAAAATTGTCGATACTTTTATTTTACTAGAAACAATGTCGTACATCAAAATTTCACATTAAGTAAAAATTTTCAGTTATCCAGTTGTGAATTTACTAAAATAGACATTTTAGGTGCTCTTCGATCACCGATTTTAAGTGAACATGACACACGCTCTACATCGTTGCACATCGAAATTGAAGCTCAAACCTTTTACTTGCTAACAAATCACATTTACTGAAGTCGAAGTACGTTCTTTATTTTTTATTTTACACCAAAAATATTTTAAAAATTATCATCATTATTCTCTCTAGCCCCCATTTATTATTATCATAATTTAGAGCTTCATTACCCCACTAAATTAGAATAATCGATTCCAAATGTCATGCCTTTTAAAAATATTAATCCGTTATCAAACTACATTTATTATTAATCCGCGACAGTTCAATAGTTTAAACTCCCCTTATCTTTTGTTAAAAAATAAATCCCAAAATTTTATAAAAAATTAATATTCCCGGATTCATAAAGTATCTCGTTCAAAAATATTAAAAAATTCCCGTTATTTTAAAACTTGAATCTCTTTTTATCTCTAAATCGTGACGTCATATAAATTTTCTATCACCCACGTATTCAGCAAGGAAACTCCATGAAAAATTGCTGCTATTTTTTAACGAAATTTTTTTTGTATACACCATTAAATATTTTTTATGCCCCGCCATTTAACAATTTCAATTTTTTTTTTTTTTTAAATAAATTATTAATTACTTTTTACTTGTCTGAGAAAAAAAAAATAAATAAAAAAACAAGTGTCGTATTTCGTCCCACTTTTCTATTTCCATCAATTACTACTTATATAATTGCAGAGGTAATTAATCAAAGTGGTTTGTATTGCGTGTATCGTGAACATATGACTTGAATTAATAGATAAATGTATATATATATTCATATATATGTTGTCGGTTGATGAACGTTACAATGTAATATTTCTAGCCAAAGAGTAATGTTTAAATGTCTAACTATACATATACATATATATAATATACATATAGATACAACAAATGTCATCGTTATGACCGACCGTGTAAATGATGACTAATGACTCGATTTGGGATTCCTATTCGGCTCGTTAGTCTCGAAGCTTCGATTCATTTGCTTCCTCTCCTATTACTATTGCGAGTGCTACAACTGATTCTCTGGACTATTCAGCTCCTATTCTATCCTAGTATTGCTACCGGATATGGCATCGAAAATAACTTTGCAGTAGTGACCCTCATAAACCCTGTATACCTTTTCCCTTTCCACTCCTCGCAGCCCTTCACTCCGGTACAAACGTTTGTATTCATCGTTTCCAATTGAATTTTAACGCCCGATAATTGCTCATGTCGTGAGTTTAACACTTATAAATTAAACGCCAACAATGTTGTTACTCTGGGGAATTTTTATAAAAAAATTTTAAATATTTTTTGATACTCGTGTAATTTTATTTCGTTTATTATTTACATCGACATTCATTAGTCATATTTATTTAACCATTTTAAATACACGAATTTCATATTTATTCATAAAAATTTAAATAACAATTTTTATATTTTCGCATTTTTTTAGTATATTGATTCGCGTTCTATATTTAAACTTGTCGTGATTGACTTTTATTTAGTTTAATAAATTTAATATTTAAAATTTTTTATCTCCTTTTTTTTATTTTCACTGGAAAGCACTAAAGCATCGATAATGAGGCTGAAAAAATTCTGCAAGCTAAAGATATTGTATAATACAATATTTTCTCTTTATATAATATTAAAGCTCATTTATAATCGATAAAGTACAGACAAGGTATTTACGTTTTTTTTTTTTTAAATACTTAAACTATTTTTCCTTCATCAAGTGGCTCGCCTTAATCACCAGCACTTGATTTATCCGTTTTGTTCAAATTTATCCTCGTAAATTTAAGTCCCCAGGTAATTGAGTCAAGTAGCCGCTGAATTATTTCATCATACACTTTATTCTATTGTTCCTTTTATATATCTTTATATATATATGGTGGTTTATAGATTTTTTTTATTATAAAGTTATTGGTAATCGACAGTTAATTTTTCCAAGCATCATGTCTGGAAGAAGGTCATTTTATTTATTTTTCTTATTTGTAGATTTGTGCAAGTCATATGTATGTTTGTGTTTGTGTGTTTGTGTGTGGTTTAGTGTGTATGTTTGTACAGAAGTGTGCTCGCAATTTTCTCGTAGACAAGCTTACCTTGGGAAAGGAAGGAAGGAAACACATAAGAACGACAGATAAACGCAATACAAACGAATGGAAACGTTTTGTGTTTATATATATATATATATATATATATATATATATATATATATATATATATATGTTTGGCTGTTGGCCAGAAAATTTCCTTAGGTAAAAGGTATACATAACATATATATGTATAGAATGTTGTTGAAAAGGGATGAGTCGAGCTGACCTATAAGAAATGAATAAAAAATATATATATAAAAATATAAATCAAAAATTTCAAATAATACAATGATATATACGATTCGAGAAGGATCTTTGTTGTATATATATTGGGGTGAATTTTTAATATTTTGATGCTTTTTTATATATTTTCCAATTTTAAAAAAATTGGAAGATTTAATTATTGATATTTTTTTAAAACCCGGGGTTAAAAATTAAAATTATCGGATTAGTTTTAAATTTTCTGTAAATGGGAGGGTAATTGCATCAACAAGATTTGCGATGTTGATCATTATAACTTTTGGTAAGGCTATTTCGTGAATTACTCGAGCTCTACAAACTTGATCGCGTCCTTTAAATTCGCCGTAAGATTTCTACCCTATGTTATTATTATTTTTATTATCATTATAATTTACTACACCAAAGGTATTTTATATTCGGAGCAATTATTCATTATTATTGTTGTTGATTTATTTATTTTAAATGTTTATTGTCAGGATGTTTATTACAAAGCCAGAGCTTAAAAAATTTCTCGCTGCTTTTTAATTACCGATGTACAGATAATTTTCGTCAGGTTAATAAATAATAAATTTATTGAGCAAACACAATAATTGTCATGCGCTTATCGACAAATCCAACTAAAAAATTTACAACATATCATTCGTATTTATATTTATGTATATTTATATAAAATATAGTCAGTGACATGTACAAGTGTAACGAGTAATGGAAAAAAGAGCACTCTTGCACAAATCAATACTAAAGTTTACGCCGGCCATCGGCAAACGTTTAAGCGGCTCGCAATAACAAAACATTTTTAAAAAACAATTCAAACCTTCAGCATCAAACATAAATACAGTCCTCGTATATTTTTATTCGCGACGAAAATTAATATAAAACTATTGTCAACTAAAAAGTAAATCAAAATGTAATTTTGAAGGCGTGAAAAAAATTTCAGGATATACATGTGATCTTTAAATTCATTTCAAACTTCACTTCCTCTCTGACAACTCACTCGTCTTGATTCCTTGCAAAAAAAAAAAAAAAAAAAAAACGAAAATAAAGATAAAACCATAAGAAAAGAAAAATGAGAAATAATGATTCAGTGGGTGGGCACTAAACCGTCCGTGTACAACTGAACCAGCTGAGACACTGCTCTTGTTATCGATTTTGACCTACTACTCTCCTCGCGTTCTCTTGCGTCCTCGACTGTCTGGAAATCGTTGGCAGACTCAATTAGCAATTACCATAATGTTCAGAGTCCCACGTAAAGCACACGATTATCATCACTACTGCTCGTACAGTCGTCGTTTCCATTTAATTTTAATACATACTCACCTCTCCCCCTCCCCATCTTCCATTTTATTTCTCTCTGTCAATCTACACACTGAAATCGTTTCTCTCGCCCCCTACGTCGCATTTAACGACCACAAAGCACTTTATATTTCTTTCAATTATATAAAAATAATAATTTACATAAATAAAAAAATACCATTTACATTTAATTCAATTTCTAAATAAACATTTATAATATCCACCAAAAAAATATCAAATAAAATTCTCTCTGCATCTACCCTTTAATTTAAATTTATAATTCTTCATAAACTCACCTTTGATAATAAATATCTACGGTAAAAAAAATATTAGTGTTTATTAAAAAAAAAAAAAACGTATTGCGGCATCAAAGTCACTATTCAAATTTATTCATCCATTGTTATGCTTAAATCAAGGTTCATTACACTGATATGTCCTTGGTGCAGCATGTCATCAACAGTCAAGTGTGGGAAGAAAAAAAAAAAAATGTTTGTGCAGAATCTCCGTTGACAGGTTACTGGCCTCTGCGTAATTACTCTGAGGTTTTTTTATATTTTTTTTATACATACCCTTTACCCATATGTGTGTAGATATATAGAGCCGACGGCATAAATACACATTATTTTTTTGGTGTATAGGACAGTGTGTGCATGAGAAAAGAGAGATGAAAATAAAAGATGGAAGTGAAATGAATTCTTCATCTCTGTTGGTCGTTGGTTGGTTGGTTGGTTCGTTGGTGGAATGAAAAACGTTTCCGTTTTCTTGTCGCCCTCGAGCTATAGGCATTTCATTCCGTCATCCTATAATTTACGTCTTTTATGTCTTATAAATTTTACCCATCTTCTTTATACCTTTTCACTGAATTTCACCGACTCAAAAGTCATTGTCTGTATAAAGAAGACTTGATACTTTTTATTTTTATTTTAAATTATCCTTTCGTTATTGCACCCTGATAAAAGTTCAAATTCAAACTCGTATTCATTCAAGTGTAATTGCTCTGTAATCATCAAACATTTTTTAAAAATTTTCAAATTAGAAAAGCAAGTCGTGATTCTTTGGTACACAAAAAAAAGAATTTATTGGCGTAACAAAAACTTTGAATTATGAAATGAAAATTAAAATTTTCCCGCCCGAAAAATTTTCTCTTGGCTCAAACATATTTTCGTTTTCAATTTATGATGCAAAATATTTCCTAGGGCTAGTAAAAATTTTCTAGGGGCGAGTAAAATTTTTTGCGCCAAAAATTTCTTCTTTTTCTGTGTAAATTCGCATGTTGATTCGTATGTTTGCAAACATTTGAGCTAGAAATACAGCATTAATTAATTTAATTCCGGTTATACATTAGCTGAGATTACTTTGAGTCGAAACTCTATGAAAAATAATCATAGAATTTTTTTTTTTAATTACAATTTATAAATTAATTATCTTATGACAGTGGGTTTCTTGGTACTTTGGCTTTCTGTCAGCTGTCAAAGTCACATGTCAGTCGGGTAATTAAAATTTTTTTAGTCATATGTAAGCTGCCAGTGAATAATGCACAAGGTTTTATAATCCGTTGGCTGAAAGATTTCATTGTTAAATGTAATTTTTAAAATTCTAATTACGTTTCTGTGATTCGAGTTTAAATTATCGTTTTAACGTGGCTTGGTTTGATTATTTTTTTAAAAATGTTGTTTGCTGTATAGAAAAATAGGATTTAAAAGGAGACTACACGGAGAGAAATTTATGGTAACAATTACAATATATTATGGGAATGGTTACCATATATTATGGTAATCGTTACCATATAATATGGTAAGTATTACCATAATATTATGGTAACTATTACCATAATATTATAGTAACCATTATCATAATATATGGTAACCATTACCATAAGATTATAGGAACCATTACTACAACATTATGGTAACCATCGCCATAATATTATGATAACCATAACCATAATATTATGGTAACCATTACTATAATATTATAACAACCATTACCATAAATATGATAACCATTACCATAATATTATAGCATCGTTTCCCATAGTATAATGGGAATAATTACCATAATATTATGGTAATCATTACCATAATTCTTTCACATGTGATATGGGAACTGTTACCATAATGATGGGAATTGTTCCCATAATTATGGGAACTTTATCCAGAAAGTATGGGCCTATATTCCATAATTCCAAGTAATCATTACCATAACGGTATGGGATGATATTTCATAAACGTACTAGGAACGGTTACCATAAATTTCTCTCCGTGTAGATGAAAAAATTTATTCAAAGCTTTAAATGTGCGATCAATGTGTTAAATTTTTTGGTGTTACTGCTGGTGTGCAATGGAAACCTGTGAAAAGTGGGAACAATGCTTTCAATCATCGAACAATGTACAATTGCACTTATGCTAGAACAGACTCAACATTTTCTGATGCTTGGATATTAGATTTTATCTTTTAATTCAGTGACATAATTTTAGAATATCAATTGGTGGCTTATTTAAATTTTTTAAAAAATTATTATCAATGAAAAGTAAAGTAAAGTAGAAGTTTTTGTTAATTAGTTTTAAAATTTATTTAATTTACATGAAATTAATTTCTCCAGAGGTTGATTTATGTCCCGGAAGCTTAAAGTGATAGTATTTTCAGACCCTTGATAAACGATTTTTTTAATTTATAAAAAACTAACTTTTTTTTATTCTGTGCAATTATTTTATGAGATTGCATAAATTTCAATTTAAAATGTTATTTTTAAAATTAAATTGTTAGATTGTATATATAGACATAAAAATTTATTTGTAGATCGAGTTAAGATATTCGAGGAAAGTAAATTTTAAATATAATATTTAGTTTCTCATCCATAAAATTAAAATTATTTAAATTAAAACTATTCAATGTTTATTTTATTTTTTTAGCGGGTTCTAAAATTATTCCAATGTCTAAGAAAATTCAAATACTTTTTCTGAAAATTAAAAAATTTCGTAGTCCACTGTCAGATTTAAATTCTAGAATTTTCTGAATAATCCCAGATATTTATTGAATTTCGTAAAATATTCTCACGGGCTTAGAATTCCTCAGAACGTTCAGTGAAAATAATTTCCGATCACAATTTCCATTAAAAAAAAAAATAACTATCCTGCTATTGTATATACCGCCGTCGATACCGAACCATCTAACCCAATTTTTTTATATTCTACTGAGGCAATATACAAGATATGTAAATATTCTCGTTCAAAATTGAATTTATTTTCAGTCTCCTTTAATTATTAACGTCATTGTCATAACATTTACTAGTAGAAAATGATGAAAAGCCATTTTGGAAAAATTGTAGAGTCGGAAATTTGCTAATGAGACAGAAACTAAATTTCGATATCGTGGAATCATTTCTCACATACAATAATAATAAGGTAAAAGCCCCTATACCCGCTGACTTTTCATCGGAGTGAGATTGAATCACTCAATATAAATTAATAAATAAAATGAAAAACCAAATTTTTTTTATAGTTATTTTTTGAAGTTTCGAGTATTAGAATAAAATTTCAGTTTGAAGAATAATCTTGATAATTAATTATTATTAATTTTTTAAACAAGGTCCTTGAGTGTACCCATAGTCGCTCAAAGACAATATCAATTAAACTATGATGTTTATTGATTTGGACAAATAATTTATAAATTATACTACTTTATTCTTTCATAATATAAAATTTTATGAATTTTAAAAATGTATTTAATAAGATATAGTTATAACAATTCTTAAAAAATTTGACGTAACCTAAATTGAATCTATCGAATGAACGTTAAAGTAAAAATGCCCGGCTGAGCGCGATTTTGAAAACAGTTATTTAATTTAAATTTATAATCTATTATAAAATAATTTGATGCATCATATTTTAATATATTTAGATTCACAAATAATTATTTATCAATAATAATATTTTTAGTTGTAATTTTTTAATAAAATTGTTATAAATTGTTATAAAAATTATAAAAAAACGCCTCAAACAGTTAAAGTGAGCGACTAATGGTACTGAGCGGGTATAGGGGCTTTTACCTTAATACACAGTAAAAAATCGTGAGTGAATACGGATTTTATTTCAATCCGAATTCAGTCCGTCACTCGGAATTCCGGAGTTCAAAAAAAATCACTCCGCATAAGGAGTGAATAGGGATTTTTTTATGGGCAGAGTGATTTCGAAGTGACAAGATTTTATTTCAATCCGCATTCACTCCGGCCCGGAGTTTTAATACTTAAATAAATTTATATTTAATAGAAACAGTTGTTAATTAGAAACATAATTATTTCAATAAATAATTCACTCAGATATTAATAATTAAACTTAACATATGATGTTTTTAATTTATAAAATGTTTTAGTAACTCACTAAATTATGATTTCATATATATAATACATAGTGAAAATATTAAATTATTGAATAGCTATAGTGGCATAGTTTTTATGGGAATATTTTATATTTCGGTACAATATGAAATGTTATCTCGTGGTATGGTTGCTGTCAGTCATACGACAGTTTGTGACTCAGTGGAATTATATTTGTTAAAGTTTTATTATCAGCTGCTTATAATTTTTAAAAATCATTTCGCGTGAATATATGGAAAGGGAGCTCGTAATTATTTCCGTACTCAATATAAATGTCAAAATATAAAAGACCTAAGCTCACTATGTATTAGTAATTTTTTTTATAATTACTATTTTCCGAAACTCCCCTTCGGAGTGAAATTCACTCCAAGGGAATTAAATAAATAAAAAGTCATCCACTCCGCGTTCACTCCGCAAATTTTTTACAGTGTATTAACAACAATTAAATAATATTACATCAGATAATTAAATAGTGACAGTAGATACAAATTACATTTGCATAAATAATTAAACTCATTTAATCACAAACTGAAATAACTTATAGTCATATCTCTATCCGTATATTCATATTCATAAATGTATACATATATGCATGTATAGTAAAATAATAAAATTATAGCCAAATAAGAGTATCTTAATTAAAGGTTGACAGTGGTCGTATAAATGCCCTCGGGTGTCTATAATCAGACACACGCGGGTAACCTTGAAATACTTGCGGTTTCGCGTATTCACTGTTCGTGTTCCGAGGCAGTTTGTAGTCACGCCGCGACGCTTTTCAGAGCCCTGAAGAGATCGTAGAGATTCTCTTGGGAGTATATCGACCCGTTTGTTGTTGCATACCTTCTATGCCACATAAAATACACACACCCACACATGTACACACATACATATATATATTTATAAATGTTTGTATACCATAGCCAGAAGTTATATCGCAGATAGTACACAGGTAGAGCTAGAGGGTTAGTCTTAACATTGAACAGTTGTAGTATAAGCGGTCTAGCGTGTTAACGTTCCCGTCGTCGACTTTGTTAGACCATTGTTATATATATGTATACTATAATATATATATGTCGTATTCAGAAGGGTAGTTTAGTCCTATCTAACTTTACTTACTTGGATTTCATGCCGTTACACGCAAGACTACTACTCACTTACCCCTGTCTTTTCTTTCTCTTTCTTGTGTTTTATTTGCCTGCATCCTTTTCTACAATTATGTTACTGTGCCAAGGCTCACTTTTTAGCCTTGGAAATCCCGCAACCATTCTCCTATTGCATTTTATTAGCTAAATGACGAATCAAGCTTCTAGTTTCGCTACTTCTACAGTTACATTTAAGTGAGGGTGGAAAAAAAATAATAATATGGCATGAGAAAAGCCAGCTGGCTCTTATTATTATTATTATTGTTATTATTATTTAATTTTTCGTAAGTTTGTTTTAGAGCTGAGTAAAGACGTAAGACAAATATCATAAATATAAAATGTGTTGTTCAATTTTTTTATTTTTATTTTAATAAAATTACTTCGTTTTTTGAATTAAATTTAAATCTCTCGCTATAGATAACGATAAAGGTGAGATGAGACC
This sequence comes from Microplitis mediator, assembly GCF_029852145.1. Classification (NCBI taxonomy): domain Eukaryota; kingdom Metazoa; phylum Arthropoda; class Insecta; order Hymenoptera; family Braconidae; genus Microplitis; species Microplitis mediator. The sequence continues at coordinate 15,336,025 of NC_079979.1, forward strand.
TCGAAGTGTCAAGTGTGAATTAATATTTTATGTAAAAAAATTTTTATGGCATATGGGGGAAAATTATGCTCGTAGTAAAAATGGAGGTACATTTTTTTTGAGACTAATAAACTTTTATGGATAATGTAAAGCTGTCTATTATCGGGCTCGTAGAGTTTTACGTGATACTTTGTTACATTTTATGGTCGGTTCATTATTAATTTACGATTAAAGGCATAGCATTTTTTTTACTATTTTTTATTAAATTTACTTTGATTGGATGTTTTTAAAAACTCAAATTTTCTTTCTTTTTTTTATGAGCTGCATAAAAAATTTTATTTTTTATGCAACAGAATTTTTTTGAAATATTTCGAAATCGTTCATCATAGTTGACTTTTATATTTTAGAGAATTTATTGCTTTGAGTTGAACTATGTTGGAACTTTTAAAAATTAAAGAATAAGAAAATAAATGATTTAGTCTTTTCTGACTCTTATGTGAGTTTCTAAAAGTTTAGATCAAAATAAAAAGGAGTTAAAAAAATTTTGAAATTGAGACTAAAATATTTTTTAGTGAATGAGATCAAAAAAGTTTACAACAGAGTTTGAATCCATGCCCGAGTCTAATAAGAAATTTTTTTTTTATTTTTGAATTTTTGAAGGTTCGCTGAAATTTTAACTAAAAATTATAAATTTACTCACGTATTGTAATTTAAATCAAAATTTGTCATAAGTTTGAGTTAAAACTAAAACTTTATTTATTTTTCAACTGTAACTTCTACAGATTCTGAGATAAAATCAATCCGCATTAAAAAGCTTTAAGTTTTAGCTTAAAGATAAGAGCTGAGCTCTGCGTTTTCTCACGTAGTCATTATTACCTAGACGTATTTTTTGCTCTATTATTTAATTAAACCCGGATTAATTTATACTAAATAGTAAAATTAATCTCGAGTATAAAAAAAAAAAATTATCAATTAATTTTTTTGTTATAATTTTTTAAAACCTCGTAATAGTTTTGAAAACCAGGTGAAATTTTAATTAATCGCTCATCAATAAATTTTAATAAATCCTTACATTATTCACTCAAACAGCTGAGAAAAAGTTTGACTGAGTACATTAACTAGTAAATTTTAATTTCAACTTATAATTAATATTGAAATTTTTTTTTACAATAATTATCACGTCAAAAACAGATTTTTTATTGTGTCATATATTTTATTTTAGTGATTTTGTAATAGTAGGGGATGGGGGCAAAGTGGGCCCTTCAAAATTTTCTATACCTCAATAAATTCGGACGGATAATAAGCTTATCGAAATTTCTTATACAATGAGGGTTAAAATTGACCACCAAAACTGTTCATTAAATATAATTTATTAAGAAAGTTAAAGATAATAAAAT